>NC_053432.1:34198193-34244288 GCF_007990345.1 Gossypium hirsutum
TAATCATAATTAAATTGCACATTTACTTTTTTTCCTTACTATCTTTTCTTTTCCTCGTTTGATATACTCTTCACGTCTTTCTTGATCTATAATAGCAAATTAACTCGTTTAAAGTCCACATTTATTAAAATAATCCACCACCCAACTTTTTGAAAATTACAATTTTGCCCCCAAACTTTTGCATAATTACACTTTTGTCCCCAGCTCGGAAATTAAACTTCATCACTTATTCTTAAGTTTTATAACATGCTGAACATTTTTCCCTTCTATGGAAACATCAAATTCCCACTCCAACACATACTTTTGAATATTAATTATTTTTACCGATTATGTCTATTTACCCGTTTTCGCTTAAAATTGCTTAGCAAAAGTTGTTTAACATAATCTCTAGCTTCATATTCCACCATAAAACAGCAAAATAAACACATTTCACCTATGGATATTTTTCCAAATATGAACCTAACATGAATTAATGGTAGAATAAGCTAAATCAAGTTACCGGACTCCAAAAATACGAAGAACATTAAAAACGGGGCTTAGAATCACTTACTATGGAGCTTGAAAGCTTAAAAACCCTAAATATGGCTTCCCCCTTGCTGATTTCGTTCACCATGAAGAAGATGAGCATATTTTGCCATCTTTTTCTCATTTAATTCTATTTAATAACCAAATGACTAAAATGCCCCCATTTAAAAAAAATCTATTTCACCCATTTCTTATGTCTATTTTTGTCCATCAACTAACTAATGGTCTAATTACCACATAAAGACCTCCAATTTAAAATTTCATAACAATTAGACACCTCTAAGATGTAGAACTCAACTTTTGCACTATTTACAATTTAGTCCTTTTGACTAAATTGAGTGCCCAAACGTCGAAATTTTCGAACGAAATTTTTACGAAAATTTTCCGTGAAATTGTAGATCATAAAAATATAATAATAACCATACTTTCCCTCGTCGGATTTGTGGTCCCGAAACCACTATTCCGACTAGGCCCAGAATCGGGCTGTTACAACTCTCCCCCCCTTAGGGATTTTCGTCCCCGAAAATCTTACCGAAAAAGAGGTTCGGGTACTGTTTCCTCATAATTTCCTCCGGTTCCCACGTAGCCTCTTCCATTCCATGTTTTTGCCACAACACTTTCACTAAGGCTACACTTTTATTTCTTAACTGTTTGACCTCCCGAGCCAAAATCTTTATGGGTTCTTCTTCATAAGTCATATCTGGTCGAACCTCAATCTCTGTAGGAGAAACTATATGTGAAGGATCCGAACGATAACGTCGCAACATCGACACATGAAATACATTATGTATCTTTTCCAACTCTGGCGGTAAAGCTAACCGATATGCTACAGGGCCAACTCTCTCGGTAACTTCATATGGTCCAATAAAACGTGGACTTAGTTTGCCTTTACGACCAAATCTCAGAATCTTCTTCCATGGGGATACTTTCAAGAACACTTTATCACCCACTTGAAACTCAATTTCTTTTCTCTTTAAATCCGCATACGACTTTTACCGATCTGAGGCAGCTTTTAGGCAATCACGGATTATTTTCACCTTTTCTTCAGTTTCTTTCACCAGGTCGACTCCATGAATCCGATTCTCACCGAGTTCAGTCCAATATAAAGGGGTTCTACATTTACGCCCATATAATGCTTCATACGGTGCCATTTGTATACTTGACTGATAACTATTATTATAAGCAAATTCAACCAGTGGTAGATATTTCTCCCAACTGTCCTTCATTTCTAAAATACAACACCGGAGCATGTCTTCAAGAACTTGAATCACCCTTTCTGATTGTCCGTCAGTTTGCGGATGAAATGCAGTACTGAAATTCAATTTCGTACCCAAAGCTTCCTGTAACTTTATCCAAAACCTCGAAGTAAATCTCGGATCTCTATCCGATATAATAGATTTAGGCACCCCATGTAGTCTCACTATTTCAGCAACATATAATTCAGCCAACCTGTCAAGTGAATAATCAATGCGTATCGGAATAAAATGGGCTGACTTTGTCAATCTATCCACAATTACCCAAATAGCATCTTTCTTCTTTGGAGTTAAAGGCAATCCTGTCACGAAATCCATCGTGATACTGTCCCACTTCCATTCTGGAATCGTTATCGGTTGAAGTAAACCCGATGGCACTTGATGCTCAGCCTTCACTTGTTGACAGATTAAACATTTTGTTACAAATTCCGAGATATCCTTTTTCATGCCCGGCCACCAATACAACTTCCTCAAATCATTGTACATTTTCACACTACCCGGATGGACTGATAAATCACCACTGTGTGCCTCACCTAAAATAGTCCGAATTAGCTCATCATTTCTCGGTACACATATTCTGTCCCTGAACATCAGGCAATCATCTGAACCAATTTGAAAATCTGAGTCAACACCTGCTTCACACTGAGCTCTCTTGGCTTGCAATTTACTGTCATTCTTTTGAGATTCCCGAATTTGCTGAAGAAATAATGGTCTAGCTCTCAATTCAACCAACATTGAGCCATCATCAGATAAAGTTAACATCGTACCCATAGCTCTCAAAGCAAATAAAGATTTTCTGCTCAAGGCATCAGCAACCACATTAGCTTTCCCGGGGTGATAGTCAATCACTAGCTCATAGTCTTTGATTAGCTCGAGCCATCTTCGTTGCCGCAAATTCAAGTCTTTTTGACTCATCAAATATTTCAAACTCTTATGATCAGTGAAGATTCGGCACTTTTCACCATACAAATAATGACGCCAAATTTTTAAAGCAAAAACAATGGCAGCCAATTCTAAATCATGCGTCGGATAATTCTTCTCATGCGGTTTCAACTGTCTCGAAGCATAAGCTATTACTTTGCCCTCTTGCATTAACACACACCCAAGGCCATTCAACGATGCATCACTGTAAATCACAAACTCCTTCCCGGACTCAGGTTGCACCAACACTGGCGCCTCAGTCAATAATGCCTTCAACTTTTCAAAACTCTGTTGACATTTATCGGTCCATTCAAACTTGACATTCTTCTGCAGTAACTTAGTCATAGGAGAAGCAATCATCGAGAATCCCTTGACAAACCGTCTGTAATACCCAGCTAAGCCCAGGAAGCTTCTAACTTCAGTCACATTCTTTGGTGGCTCCCAATCAACAATTGCTGAAATTTTGCTTGGATCAACCCGAATACCTTCACTTGAAACTATATGTCCCAAGAATCCAACCTCACGAAGCCAAAACTCACTTTTGCTGAATTTAGCATACAATTTCTTTTCTCTCAGAATCTGCAACACAGTTCTCAAATGTTCTGCATGTTCCAATTCAGCCCGAGAATAGATTAAAATATCATCTATGAACACCACCACGAACTTGTCTAAGTACAGCCGAAAAATTCGGTTCATCAAGTCCATAAAAATAGCTGGAGCATTAGTCAACCCAAAAGGCATTACCAGAAATTCATAGTGTCCATACCTCGTTCTGAAGGCGGTTTTCGGCACATCAGACTCTTTAACTCTCAACTGATATCAACCAGACCTCAGATCGATCTTGGAGAACACTGTTGCCCCTTTTAATTGATCAAACAAATCATCAATTCTCGGCAAAGGATACTTGTTCTTTATGGTCACCTTATTGAGCTGACGATAGTCAATACAAAGTCTCATAGAGCCGTCCTTGTTTTTCACAAATAACACAGGAGCACCCCAAGGAGAAAAACTCGGTCTCACAAATCCTTTATCTGTCAACTCTTGTAACTGAGCTTTTAATTCCTTCCACTCAGTCGGAGCCATTCGATACGGTGCAATAGAAATCGGTGCAGTACCAGGTAACAGATCAATAGAAAACTCAACTTCTCTAATCGGAGGTAACCCAGGCAATTCCTCTGGAAATACATCTGGAAATTCACAGACTACCGGCACTGATTCAAGCTTCGACCCAGTTATATCAGTATTCAACACATAAGCAAGATAAACTTCACATCCCTTTCTCAAGTATTTCTGAGCAGACATGTGCGAAATCACCATAGGCAACTTATTCGGCTCCTCTGTTTCAATCCAGAGAATTTCACCATTTTCACACTTTAATTCAAGAATTTTCTGTCTACAATTCACCTTGGCATCATGCAATATCAACCAATCCATCCCCAAAATAACATCGAACTCATCAAATGGTAACAACATCAAATTAGCCAGGAAACAGTGACCTTGAATCATCAGGGGGCCATTCTTGCAAATCTTATCAACTAAGACATACTTGCCTAATGGATTTGATACTTTAACTACATATTCAGTGTTTTCAACAGGCAATTTCTTACTAGATACCAATTTCATGCATACATATGAATGAGTAGAGCCGGGATCAATCAAAGCAATAACATCTATATCATGAAGAGAAAATGTACCAGTAATCACATCAGGAGATGAGGCATCCTCTCGAGCACGTATGGCATAAGTCCTGGCAGGCGCTCTAATTTCTGATCCTCCAGCTGCATCTTTCATCACACTTTTACCACTGACTTTGCTTCCCACATTTCTCGGCGGTCTCCCTCTACTAACAATATCACCCGATCCAGCTCTTGGCAAATTTTCTTCCTCTCTTCTCTCAGGGCAATCTCTTACATAATGCTCTTGGGAACCACACCTGAAACAAGCTCGTTTAAATCCCCAACACTCACCAATATGTCGCCTGCCACACTGTTGACATTCAGGCCGGGTGTTTCCTACATTGCCCACACTTGCTACAGAGGTAGCTCGAGTTGTAGCTCCAGAATACGACCTCCCTCGGTCTCTGCGTGAATACCCAACTGAACCAGTTGGTCGTGGATCCATCCCTTTAAACTTCTTCGAATGAGATTGAAATGTTCTGCCCATTGTCCTCTTCCTTACATCTCGAGATTCCATCTCTGCCCTTCTCTTTTCTCTACTCAGTTCTTCAGCTTTACAGGCCCGATCAACTAACACCACAAATTCTTTTAACTCTAAAATCCCAACATGCAATCTGATGTCTTCATTTAGCCCCTCTTCAAATCTTTTACACATAATAGCCTCCGTAGGCACACATTCCTGGGCATATTTACTAAGCCGAACAAACTCCTGTTCATATTCTGCTACGGACATTCGGCCCTGTTTCAACCCGAGAAACTCTTTGCGTTTTTGATCAATAAATCGTTGGCTTACATATTTCTTTCTAAATTCTTCCTGAAAGAAGTCCCAAGTAACTCTTTCTTTTGGAACCACCGATATCAATGTTTTCCACCAACGATATGCCGAATCCTTCAATAAAGACACAGCACATTTCAAACATTCTTCAGGGGTGCAAGATAATTCATCAAATACCCGAATAGTATTTTCAAGCCAAAACTCAGCTTTTTCCGGATCATCATCAACATTGGCCCTAAAATCTTCAGCCCCATGCTTTCGAATTCTATCAACAGGTGGCTTACTTGATCTCACCAATTCGGCACTCCGTGGAGCTACGGGGACCGGTTGAGGAATAGGAGGGGGTGGAGGAGGAGGAACATTCGGATTTACACGGACATATTTTATATACCAATCACTCATCATTCGTAGGAAGGCTTCCCGAGCCTCATCCTGTCCATGTGTCTCATGTCTACTCTCTTCCTGCGCAGTCCCTTGCGCGAGAGCCGGCACGTTACTTTCAACATCATCTGCCACACTTCGATCAGGATCCATTTACTATATAAAACAAAATTTTAAATTGTCAGAAATCATCACACTATCACAATAATTTTATGGCATGTATAGACTGACTTCCACACGTATTTTATTGGTCCGAGAACCGACTAAACCGTAGCTCTGATACCACTAAAATGTAACACCCCTTACCCGTATTCCTTACCGGAACAGAGTATGAGGTATTACTAAATTTTTAAAAATTTTCGACAGCATTCCTACTTATTTTTGCTTAAACCTCCTGCAAATTTAGAACACATTCCAATATACCAACCAATTTCATTTGTATAAACACACATATAGTTTAACTATTAATAAACACTACATTTAAAAGGGAACCATAACATATATTTACATGATGATCCCACATTACATAAAGTGTCTATACATGCCATAAAATTTCGGAACACTAGTAGTAAAATACCCCAAATGTGAAGGATAGTGTAGATGATTGTCTGACTTCGTTCCAATTTCCGAGTTGTTGGAAGTCACTATAACCAAGAGAAAAATAAAATCGAGTAAGCATATAGCTTAGTAAGTAAACACATGATAAATAAGTAATTACTCCCATAACTACACCAAAATATAAACATATTCATGAATAACTTTATTGTTTAGGCAATTTCCAGCAAGCTGTTTTTCTGCATCATAGTCGCTAATTTATTTTTATCTGGAGCTACAGGGCTCCAAATTGAGTTCCGTAAATTTTCCCTGAAACTAGACTCATATATCATTTCACCATAAAAATTTCAGAATTTTTAACCTGGCCAATTAGTACAGTTTATTCATTAAACCTTCCCCTGTTTCACTGCCCAACGGTTCTGACCCTTCCTCACTAAAATTTACTTAACTCTCTGTAATAAATTTGAAAAATGGGTTTTCTTGTTTCTAATAAAAATAGACTCAATAAGGATTCCAGGGATATAAATTTCATGCCATAATTATTTTTTTAAAATTTTTGGTAATTTTCCAAAGTTAGAACAGGGGATCTCGAAATCAATCCAGCCCTGTTTTAGTAAAATTCAGATATCTCCAAAAATACAACTCTTTTGCTTATTCTATTTCTTTCATATGAAAACAGACACATCCAGCTTCAATTTCATATATTATTCAGCTTCCCATTCATTTTCCACCATTTATGGTGATTTTTCAAAGTTACCCAACTGCTGTTGTTCAACACAGTTTATAATTAAATCGTTCCTTTTTCGTTTTTGATATTTTCTCCCATCTCATACATGGATCGATTTAGTGTCCAACTCAATATTTGCCCCATAAAAATTTCCACCATATGGCAATATTCACCTTCCACACTTTTTCGTTGAACACTCGGAATGTTAACCGTTATTGGTGGATCTCGCACTTAGCACCACCACTGAATCGGGGAATCATCACTTAGCAACCCCTCGGGGGAATCAGCACATAGCAACCCCCTTTTCATTTCAAATATACAATGGATATCGCACTTAGCAACCCCTCGGGGGAATCAGCACATAGCAACCCCCTTTCACATTTCAAAGATATGGTGGATATCGCACTTAGCACCACCAATGAACCGGGGAATCAGCACTTAGCAACCCCTCGGAGGAATCAGCACATAGCAACCCCCTTTCACATTTCAAAGATATGGTGGATCACGCACATAGCACCACCCATAAATCGGGGAATCAGCACACAGCAACCCCTTTTATATACAACATACTACGGCTTATTCCGAGTGTTCAACCCATAACCCATATATTGCAACCCTTTATCACCTTTCCCGATTTAACAACATTTTTAGGATATTGCTAAACATTTATTTTAATTCCAAATAAATCTCAACATATATCAAATAATATCAAAATAATGCATTAAGTCACGTGTTTACTTACCTCGGTGCAAAATATCGTAATTTTGCACTTTACTCCACTATCTTTTCTTTTCCTCGTTTGATATACTCTTCACGTCTTTCTTGATCTATAATAGCAAATTTAACTCGTTTAAAGTCCACATTTATTAAAATAATCCACCACCCAACTTTTTGAAAATTACAATTTTGCCCCCAAACTTTTGCATAATTACACTTTTGTCCCCAAGCTCGGAAATTAAACTTCATCACTTATTCTTAAGTTTTATAACATGCTGAACATTTTTCCCTTCTATGGAAACATCAAATTCCCACTCCAACACATACTTTTGAATATTAATTATTTTTACCGATTATGTCTATTTACCCGTTTTCGCTTAAAATTGCTTAGCAAAAGTTGTTTAACATAATCTCTAGCTTCATATTCCACCATAAAACAGCAAAATAAACACATTTCACCTATGGATATTTTTCTAAATATGAACCCTAACATGAATTAATGGTAGAATAAGCTAAACCAAGTTACCGGGACTCCAAAAATACGAAGAACATTAAAAACGGGGCTTAGAATCACTTACTATGGAGCTTGAAAGCTTAAAAACCCTAAATATGGCTTCCCCCTTGCTGATTTCGTTCACCATGAAGAAGATGAGCATATTTTGCCATCTTTTTCCCATTTAATTCTATTTAATAACCAAATGACTAAAATGCCCCCATTTAAAAAAAATCTATTTCACCCATTTCTTATGTCTATTTTTGTCCATCAACTAACTAATGGTCTAATTACCACATAAAGACCTCCAATTTAAAATTTCATAACAATTAGACACCTCTAAGATGTAGAACTCAACTTTTGCACTATTTACAATTTAGTCCTTTTGACTAAATTGAGTGCCCAAACGTCGAAATTTTCGAACGAAATTTTTACGAAAATTTTCCGTGAAATTGTAGATCATAAAAATATAATAATAACCATACTTTCCCTCGTCGGATTTGTGGTCCCGAAACCACTATTCCGACTAGGCCCAGAATCGGGCTGTTACATACTAAGCTATATAAGCTTACTTTCTTTTCTCTTTTTTGTCTTATAGTGTCGTCCGGCATTGCTTGGGAGTTAAGGATCGTTGAAGATCTGCCACACTATCAATACTTTTGGGTATTTGAAATAAACATTTCTTTTGAATTATGGCATGTACAGTAGGCTTCGTTATTTTATTACATGTCATAATTGCCTAGGTTTCAGGACCGCTAAACCGAGTCACCGAAATGTTTGAATGTGATATTTATTGTCTAGAATATGTAATTATGAATGTGTGAAAATTTCAAGCTTCGATTTAGTCGATTGCATGTGAATTCAGTTAGTAGGATTTGTGTGACACTTTTGAAATGTGATAGGCTAATCTATAAGGATCTAATAGTGCATGTAATAAAAAGGGAGGACTTGCATGTCAAATTTCCCCCCTAATTAGTAGTGGCCGGCCATGCTATGAGTGGAAACATGTCACAAACATGTTATGTTAGTGAGGTATGTTAGGAAAAATAAAGTAAGGAGTATGGGTAATAAAGAAATGGAAAAAAAGAAAGAATGTGTGTGAGTGTTCCCCCCCATTGCCGTGAGTTAAAGAAAAGAAAAAAAAATTTGTTCATCCTTTTTCATTTCTTTTGGCCGAAAATTCTAAGGAAGGAGGAATTCATTTCTTTTGGCCGAAAATTCTAAGGAAGGAGGAAGGAGTTCTTGCTTCATGTTTGGTTTGGAAGAGGATTAGGAGGAGGTTTGGCCATACTTGTATCTAGATTAAGGTATGTTTGAGGTTGTGCCATGAGATTCATGCATGTTTTTAGTTGCTAGCTTGAGTTCTAATTAGCCCATGGTTCAAATCTTTGCTATGTCACGGGGATGATATTCGGCCTAGGTGGATTTTGTGTTAATGCCATTGCATGCTAAATATGAAGCTTGTTAATGATACATGTGATGGTGGATTGATGACTCTTGGATTTTCTTTTTAGCATTTTTGAGTGAGACATTAAGTTCTTTGTTTAACCATGACCAAAATTGAAATGGTATGGTGTTGTGATGTATTCGGCCATGGTATATCCATAAGTATGATTTATGCTTATTGCATGGTAGGTAAGATTTGTGTTTTGGATTTATGTTCATGTTTAGTTATAATCAACTTTGAGATTCGGCTCTTGCACATATATATATATATGTTTGCACATGACGTATTGGTATGACATATACAATATCTCAAGGTATATATTTACATATGATGGTGTTTCAGTTATGGAGTACATGATGGATGCGTATTGAGTTATAATATGTAATGCATTAGTTAGTAAAAGGTATGCCATTTGTGTGTGGTATTGAGTATATAACTGGCCTCAACATAGACATGCATAATCGGCCACATGAATGAGTACATAGGTTGATGTGTTGTTCGGCCATAGGTAAGCATATTGAAGGCTTTATCTTGACTTAGAAAATTCGGCTAAGGAGAGTATTAACTAATGTGTTGAGTTTGATTCATGATTCTGTACATATGTGACTTTAATTTCTAATGAATATATGGGGGCCAAGTACCTTGAGTTCCTCTTTTCGATGCTCAAATGATTAAATCAATTTATTTGTTAAATTAAGCTCAAGAGCAAAGGGGAACTAAATCCGATAAAGGGAAGGAAAAAGTGGTCGAATAGCCATCGGAATCATTCGACAACATCCGAGGTAAGTTTTCGAGTAATGGGACTTAAATTATGATTCGATTAGATTATGTCTTAAGTAAATCAAAATCATGCTCTTATATGTGGCTATTGAGCCGAAATTGTAAATGTGATAAGTGTCTTGTGTTTGAGCTTTGGTAATGAAAATGAAATATGAATGTGTCATGATTTATTGATATATGTGCATGGTTACTCGAATGATATCCGGGCTAAGTCCCGAAGGCTTTTGTGCTAAGCGACTACATCCGGACTAAGATCCGAAGGCATTTGTGCTAGCGACTATATCCGGGCTAAGTCCCGAAGGCATTTATGCTAGTGACCATATCCGGGTTAAGACCCGAAGGCCTTGTGCGAGTGGTTATATCCGGCTAAACCCCGAAGATGCTTGATTTGGGAACAAGCGATCTTGCTGTAAAAATTTAAATTAATACGCTCGTAAAATCCCAGCGATGAGGTATGTTTCGTGTGTGCTTTGAATTTGTTGATCCCTTACAAATCTGTATTCACTCAGTCGATAAATGAGCTACCGGCCTTTGGCTAAGTTGATCTTTTGTGTATGAACATAAGGGTTGGTAATGTGAAGTAAGTATGATATTGAAAATTTGTGCATATGAAATTATCCGTTTAGCTATATGAATGCTATACTTTTGTTGTGCTGGAATCCCTTGCTCAAAACTTACTAAGCATAAATTGCTTACTCCGTTTCTTTGTTTCTCTGTTTTATAGATTTTGGCTCGTCAGCTATCGGACTCGGGATTTTTGGAAGTCGAAGTCTCCCACACTATCAAAGCCCCCTTTTGGTACAATTTTGGTTGAACTTTGAAATGGCATGTATAGGACTACCCTTTTGTTGTTGGTCATGTACCCTTCGGTTTTGTGTAAATTTGGATAGCCATGCGAAAATGGCTTAAATATACTTTGATCATAGCATTATAATCGTTTTGTATGTTGCCCGTCGAGAGGTATGGAAATGTTGGTAACGGTTAGCCATGGGAAGGGTTATTCTTGATCACTTTTGGAATATGTATGACAAACTCTAGTTGATCCATGGAGGATCATGAAATAGGTAAAGTTTACCTTAAAAAAATAGATGTTGGCAGCAGCAGTGATGTGGATGTGAAAAATCACTAAAAATAGTAGGAATGGAATTAAACAGTGAATAAATTATGTAAACGAACCTTGATGAATCTATTTTCATATAAAAGTAACAAAACAATCATATGGATAGTATGTTAAGAGATATTCAGGTTCTCGTGAGACAGGGCCAGAACGGTTTCTGGATTCCCTGTTCCAACTTTGGAAATTCATTATAAATTAAACAGAGATAATTAGAAGTCATTCCATATATGCATAGATTCCCTTTTGAGTCTAGTTTCTATAGAAACAAACGACATCAGTATTGAATCCCTGTACGGGGAGATATCCAAGTCGTAATGCGCAAAGGTCAGTGTAGTCGATCCCTGTAACATGGGAGACTTTGACTAATAAAATGTACTAATTGGCCCAACAAAAAATTCTAGAAAAAAATTTGTAGATGCATATATGAGTCTAGTTTCAGGGAAAAATCACGAAGCTGATTTTCGAGTTGTGAAACTCAAGATATGATTTTTAAGGTGACAGTGACGCAGTTAGCCAGCTTGCCTGGAAAATTTAAAATGGATTGTGCAAAGAAGTGATTTAAGTCTGCAAACCCCTCGTGTCCGACTCCGGCGACGGACTCGGGTACGGGGTGTTAAAATTATTTTTCTCTCTTTCCCTCTTTGCCATATTAGTCTTGCACCTAACATCTTCCTGTGCTGCTGGTTTTTGCTAGGGGTGCAATTGTCCATTTTTGCCTCTGTCATATCGTGTTCTTTCGGCTCTTGTGCCGGGTGAAGGCCAATTGTTTCTTTCTTCTAATCTTGGTTCTACATGTTCGGTAAGTGAATATTCGTCTAGTTCAACTATTCATTTGAATAATGGTTATTAAGGTTCGGTTGGAATACAGGTAACCCCTAAGGCCTAGTGATCAGTCTCTTGCAACGGGTTAAGTGTGCAAGCCTTAATCGATCGATCAAGGCAAGCGATAGGTAATCTTTTGGATAAGTGTTTTGGTTAGGGTTCTTGTTAATTCGATTGGTAAAGCGATTAACCGAAGCTTGTGGTTGAAAATAGGTTCGAATGCTCATGGGCTATTTGCACACTTTTGCAAATATGTGTAAACACTACCTAAACTGTGGAAATAGACAAAAGTCGGAATAAGCAAATGATGACGCTACACGGGCGTGCGCTTGCTCGTGTGGTGGTTCATGTGACTAAACATGGGCTTTGATTGTTAAGGCTGGCCATGAGCAATTTAATGGGCCGAGGCTGTTTTGGGCCATTTCAGGCTAAACTGGGCTGTGTGGGCCCCACAAGCATGTGGGTCCCACACGGGTAAATCACACGGACGTAGAAATTATTGGGCTGGGCTTGTAATACACACGTCTAAGGCCATTATGGGTCGTATGGGCCACACGGGCATATGGGCCTACATGGGCCGCAATATGGGCTTGGGCCTATTTTTCACTGTTGGACTGTTAAGGTTGCATGAGTCGCCCGAGACGACTTTGGACCTACTGTTGGCTCAGTATGTTCACCTAGACCCCCTAATTGATAAAATGACTGTTATGCCCTATGTGATGTATGATTTTGTTAAGCATGCAATTTTTGACGTATTGAATACATGTAAGATATTATGACATGACATGACATGATGCATGATGTGTTGCATGGGGATTGGGTTTTATTATTGGAGGAAGTGTACTGTACTGGCAGCTCTACTGCAAATACTGTTTAGTGCTGCTATTGGTACTATTTGGAGTGTAGGGATTGGTGGGTTGATTATATCCCCACATGGAGTGCAGGGTTGGACGGAGATGGAGTGTAGAGGTTGTCCGGGTAGGATCACTTGATTGCATATCTCTACTGTTACTGTCACTGAGATGGGCTCAGACCCAAACTGATATTGATATTGTAATGGGCTAAGGCCCTAACTAAGACTGAACCTTTACTGAATTGGGCTTAGGCCCAGACTGTTTGTGCCCACTGTTTGGTTATTTGATATGGCATTACACACTGAGTTTTCATAACTCACCCATCTGTTTATCTCTACAGGTAATCACCAGTCGTAGGCGAATCAGTGCTACGAGTGACTCAAATATGGCTACACAATCGTACATACTTTCATGTTTAATCTATAAATTATAAGTAATTTTATTTTGGGGTAATTTTTATTGTAATAAGGCCTCTTTGGATTTTATTTTTAATTTGAGATTTTAGTTTGCTTTCATTTATAACTGCTAGCAGTAGGAAAAGGTACGGGTTTTCAAAATGATAAATGTTTTTCAAAAATACCACAAATACGCAACCTGTTTTGAGAGCTTCTATAAGAAATAACGTTTTATAAATACCAAACGACTTGCAATTTTGAAAATGAGCAAGACATCATAAAAACATCGTTATGATCACACAGAGGTTAAATACAGAATGGGTTTTTCAATGATATCTCACTTTATTAAAAACACTTCAATGTGACATCGTGAGATTCAGCCATAACATCCAAGCCAGGTTTGGGGTGTTACATTTAGTGGTATCAAAGTTAGGTTACAAAACACGTTTGTGGATTTGGGTTTCTTATAAAACTTGGAATTTCTAAAAAGAACTGTTTCAAATGATTTGAAGTATTTTGAAATGTTTTACTAAATGTGTGGTACATTGAGTCTCTAGCGTCGATTCTGTAAGTCTTCTGATACTTTTGTTTATTTAAATTGAAATACTGAGACTATTGTAGGTAGTAGACTGTACTAAAAACTCTATTAGGGTAAACTAAAAAATGTAGTAAGATTCCGATCTACAAAAATAAACTTTGAATTACTAATATTTTTTCCATAAAATATCCGTTAATAAACACTGGAACTATACACTGACGCATAAAACTATTAATACAGATAAAACACAAATCAATAGTGAGCACTAGAGGTACTCGTGGAAGGGGTACAAGAGGCCGCAGCGGAGGCCGTGGAGGTGCTCGGGCTAGGTCTTCATCATTTGGCCACATGCCTAATGTTGAAGCTAGGGAGGCTGTAACACCCCGTACCCGAGACCGTCGCCGGAGTCGAACACGAGGTGTTAACAGACTTAATTCATTACTTAAACAGCTCAAACAATTTATTTTTAAAATTTCTAGTTAAACTAGCAATCTGCGTCACAGTCGCTTAAAAATTCATATCTCAAGTTATGAAACTAGAAATCCAATTCCATCAATTTTCCCTGAAAATAGACGC
Organism: Gossypium hirsutum; assembly: GCF_007990345.1. Classification (NCBI taxonomy): domain Eukaryota; kingdom Viridiplantae; phylum Streptophyta; class Magnoliopsida; order Malvales; family Malvaceae; genus Gossypium; species Gossypium hirsutum. Next base: position 34,212,746 of record NC_053432.1, read on the forward strand.
ATTTATCTATTTACTAATTTTTTTATAGAATGTTTGGTCGAGCCAATTAGTACAGTTTATTAGTTAAAGTCTCCCCTATTTCAGGGTTCGATTGCTCTGACCTCTGTGTATTACAAATAAGATATCTCTCTGTACAGAATTTCAATGACTATGAAGTTTGTTTCTCTTAAAACTAAACTAAATAAGGAATCTTTACATATAAATAATGACTTCTAAATACATTTTTACAATTTATAATAAATTTTTAAAGTCAGAACAGGGGATCCAGAAATCACTCTGGCCCTGTTTCACAAAAATTCAAATATCTCATAAAATATAATTCATATACCTGTTTTGTTCAATCGATATGAAAATAGACTCATTAAGCTTCAATTTCATAACATACTCATCATCTAACTCCATTTATACTATTTTAGTGATTTTTAAAATTTACATCACCGCTGCTATTAGAATCTATTTTATGGTAAATTTTACCTATTTCATGGTTTCCATGGATTAGCTAGCAATTTGACATACATAACACCAAAGATGATCATGATTAGCCATTCCAATGGCTAATCATTATCAAGCATTTCCATACCACTCAATAACCATATCATAAGACCATATATACAAAATGATTATAATGTTATACATGCCATACTCAAAATATACAAGCCATTATGCCAAGATGGTATACAGATAGTGTGAGCGAACCTCCGACCGTTCCCGATTTCCGAGCTAGCTTGTCAAAACTACAAGGAATGAAAAGGATGGAGTAAGCATAAATGCTTAGTAAGTTCACATGCAAATAGCAAGTAACATAACCATATAACCAAACATAAAACATCATTTGCATAATCATCACCAAGACATTCATATCATATTTTCATATATCATCTTACCATATTATTGTTATATCGATTTTTCAACCCGAGGGTTAAGTACATACCTATTCAAAGTATCCATTTCACAACACTCACCAATACGTCCCTTTCATCTCTAGTATTCCTCCATTTGAGTAGAACTTTACCCGTTGAAGACATCGGAATATAATTCGGATACATGGAAAGTTTGCACATAAGTGCCACATATGTAGCCAAGCTACCATGTAACCCGCCCATAAGGGAACTCGGACTCAACTCAACGAGCTCGGGCGTTCGCATCCACAAGTGAACTCGGACTCAACGCAACGAGCTCGGTTGCCTAGTTACATCTCTCGAACTCGGACTCAACTCAATGAGTTCGGACATTCGCATCCATAAATGAACTCGGACTCAACTCAACGAGCTCGGATGCCTAGTTACATCTCTCGAACTCGGACTCAACTCAACGAGTTCGGACATTCGCATCCATAAGTGAACTCGGACTCAACTCAACAAGTTCGGATGCCCAAATATCCTAGTGACATGTCACTTGTATCCTAATCCATTCCTAAGGTTCAACGGGACCTTTTTTCCAATCATGTGTCTCAACCATCTTCTACGGAATGCCGATACCGATACTTGGTAGTATTTCACATTTTCCAAGTATATCACACAATTTGACATATTATCAAACAATTATCACGAGTATAATATTTCATAATAATTATCATATCATTTAAATAACATAAAAACATTTAAAATAATAACTATGTTACCAACATTTACATATGAACTTACCTCGTATGCGAAAATGGCTACTTTTACTATTTCGTCCACAACTTGGTATTTTTCCATTTTAGCCCGAATTTCAGTTTTCCTTGCTCTATCATTTAAAATATAGTCTAAGTAGGACTCACATGATTCAAATTGACCCAAAATCATATTTTGGCAAAATTACAATTTTGCCCCTAAACTTTTGCATATTTACACTTTTGCCCCAAAGCTCGTAAATTAAACTTCAGCCTATTTTATTATGTTTTATGACATGCTGATTATTTTTCCCTTCTATGGAAACATCAAATTCTCACTCTAACATGTACTTATGACTATTAGGTATTTTTACCGATTAAGCCCTTTTGCTCGTTTTCACTTAAAACCGAGTAGCACAAGTTGTCTAACATAATTTAAAACCTCATAATGTATCATAAAACACCAAAATACACAAATTTCACCTATGGGTATTTTTCCAAATATAAAACCTAGGTTAAATTATTGCTAGAATAAGCTAAATCAAGTTATCGGGACTCCAAAAATGTAAAAATCATTAAAAACGAGGCTAGAACGGACTTACAATCGAGCTTGGAAGCTTGAAAAACCCTAGCCATGGTTTCTCCTTGCTATATTCGGCCATGGGGTTGACGATGAGCAAAATTGGCTTTTAATTTTGTATTTTAATTCATTTTACCCCTAAATGACCAAAATGCCCTTACTACTAAACTTTCCATAAATTCCATCCATGTCCAATTTTTGTCCATAGACTTATAAATTGGTAAAATTGCTATTTAAGACCTCCTAATTAATATTTCAAAACAATTTCATACTAGAAACTTCTAGAATGCAAGTTTTGCAAATTATTCGATTTAGTCCCTAATTTCAATTTAAGCACTTTATGCATAAAATTTCTTCATGAAATTTTCACACAATCATGCAATCATATCATAGACCTTAAAATAATCATAAAATAATTATTTCTATCTCAGATTTTGTGGTCACGAAACCACTATTCTGACTAGGCCCAAAATTAGGATATTACAGAGGCACCAGATTCACCTGTGATTGAGATTGGGTCCCATGATCGTGCGACTGGGGATGACATGTTGTCTCAAGCTATGTTATGGATTTTGGAGAGGGTCGTTGGGCCCAATATAGGTGTTGTGGGTCGTGGGTCAGTTACGGAACGACTTTGGTCTAATGGAGCTGAGATTTTTAAGGGAATTACTAAAGTTGCCCCTAATGTGGCTGAGTATTGGATTGAGGCCATAGAGAGGATCATGGATGATCTTGACTACACCCCCGAGCAGAAACTAAAGGGTGCAGTGTCAGTGCTAAGAGATGAGGCTTACCAGTGGTGGCTTACGGTTAAGGAGGGCACTCAGCCTGATCGACTAACATAGGAATTCTTCAAGACTGCTTTTCAGGGAAAGTATGTGGGTGCTAGTTATGTGGATGCCTGGAGGAGAGAGTTTTTGAATCTGACTCAGGAGGATAAATTTTTGGCTGAATATGAGGCTGAATTTTTGCGTTTAAGTCGCTATGTTAGAGGGATGGTGGCAACTGAGTACAAGCGGTGTGTTCATTTCATGGATGGGCTCAGGGATAGTTTATGGGTTCTGATAGCTCTGCATAGGGAGTGAGATTTTGATGCATTAGTTGATAAGGCAAAGATCACCGATGATGTGAAATGGAACCATAAAAAGTAGAGAGGTAGGAACAAGAGGGATTTGGAGCCCTCAAGTTCTTTTCTAAAGCCTAAGAAAAAGGCCAGAGTGGATGGGCCGGCTAGAGTTAGGACCACTATTGCTGCTACTGGATGTGCTGATTATGAGAGACGCCATCAGGCAAGTGCTAGAGAAGGACTGAGGCTTGTTTGAGGTGTGGATCATTGGAGCACAGTATCAGAGATTGTCCATGGAGGCCCAATCAGGTGCAAGCTACGGGTATGGGTACTACATAGTCGCCTAGAGGTGTTTACTAGCCACCGAGAGGTCATGGTTAGGCCAGAGGTAGTAACGGGTTGGGCCATGGTCAGAGGCCACTGGGCAGAGGTGCTAGTCATATTGAGGCAAGGCAGCCAGCTCTGGTTTATGCTGCACGTCACAGAGAGGATGGCGATGCCCCAGATGTTATCACGGGTACGTTCTTTATCTATAATGTACCTTATACTGTACTGATAGATATAGGATCCACTCACTCCTATATAGCTTGTATTGTGTTTGAGACTTTGGGTATTTTGGTTGAGAGCACTACAAGTGAGGTTACTAAGTTGAGTACATTGAGGCAGTCAGCGAGGGTAAATAAACTGTTCAGGAATGTACCTTTAGAAGTTCATGGGGTTATCTTTTTGGTGCCCTCCCCTATATAAGCAAATCATTGTTCATTTTTTTCTTCCTTTCAAAAGCCCTAGCCGAAATCTCCCCTTCTCCACTCCCTGATCCCTATTCTCAACCACCACAACGCTCTCATTCAGTTCATGTGGTAGCTTCATATGCTAACATCTCTGAGCACCTCACCTGATTTAAGCTTCAGTGTTTTCAATAATTTGACAACATTAATGCTACTCTACAGCAGAGTTGTCAGCAGCTTCCCATCTCATCGCCAGTCCCGCCTCGCGAACCATCCAACGATGAAGATGTTTAGAAATATTTATTTATTATTTTCTATTTTTACTTATTATTGAAACTATTTCTATTATTTTTATTAGATTTTAGAATTCTATTTTTATTCTTTATTTCGGTTATTTCTTTTCGAATCCTTATACTTCCTAATATCTCCTAAAAAGTTCCTGATTTTATCACAGTTATATAGAACTCCTAAGCTCATCATCACATAGGAATACAACTCCACTGGGGAAGGTTCTCCACGACTGCCATGTCCTGCTCGACCATGGCCATAGCTACCACTAGATAAAATATTCTTTTGGCACAAGACTTATGGCCCAATGAACCTCTACGACCGCCAGAATATCCTCCTCCACTCTCGAACCGATCACCCTCCAAAACTTTAGTTTGAAGAATTCATCATACAGGAAGTTTCACTTCTCTGCCTATCTTATTTCTATACTCTAATATCTATCTTTGTACATTTAGGGCAATGTACATCTTAAGTGTGGGGGGTATTTATTTTATTATCAGAAAGATCCCTGAATAATCACCTTGTTCTCATGAAAAACTAGCATATCATATTTAGGATAAATTTTAATTGATTTATGATTTTGATTGATATATCTCGAATTAAAACATAGGGATTTATGCATTGATTATTTAAACTTTAAGACATTAGAGAATCAAGCATGATAAGTTGATTTTTTTTTAAGAAATTAAATTATAGGTTGTTTCCCCAAGTCTAGGTATTACTTTGAATTAGAATTCACGAGTCTAAACATCAAAAAGCCATAATTTTTTGTGAGATTTTTGAGCCTTTTGAGTATCTATTCATCCTTTCGTTCTCACTTTTATTATTGCTTTGAGTGCGTCAGTATCGAACTATTATTCTAGAACTTGCTTGATTATGCATGTCGAGACCACACCATTTGATTTGATATATCAAAATGATTAAGGCACTTAGGATTAACCCACTCATGCCATGAAAAGCCTACCTCCATGATTAACCCCTAGTCAACCCCCTTGAGCCTAACAAGTCATTCCTTGTATTACCCTTAATATTAACCATTAACCCATTATTGTTGAAATCCCCCAAATTAATTTAATCCCTATTTTTGTCGAGATCTGAGTTGGAAAAGTTTCTTACCTATGTTTTTCTTCTTTATTTAACTTGTTCCAAAAAAACTATGAATACATATTAGTAATTCCATATTCTGTAAAAGAAGATCTGTTGTACACAAGTGAAGGTTAACTCTTTTTCTAGTTAGGCAAATTTTCAATTCAATCTCGATTCTAACCCTTTCTTTCAGCTTGTGACCACACCCCTAACCAAGCCACACTACAACCCTCTAAAGACCTTTTGATTGATGTATCATCTTAAATTATAGTGGTGGAGATTTGATTTTCATGCAAGCCTATGGTAATGACTTTTCATTATTGACTATTGAGTGCTTCATTTATTGTCCTTAAACACCTCGAGTGATTTGAGTGAATCTTTAGTGAGGATGTGAAACTCTGTGATATTTTGAATCAAAGGTAATTACTTAGATGTGAAGAGACACCTATGTTTGCATGATTAAATATTCAAATTGGAATGTTTGAAACTTTTATGTTCTTTTAGTTGAATTCTCAATGTATGATTACCTATGGATTATTTTGAGATATTATCGATAAGAATTATAAGTTGAGAAGAATTTATTTTGATTATGAGTTGAGAATTTTTCTTGAGGACAAGCAAATGCTTAAGTGTGGGGGTATTTGATAAACCGTAAATTATACAGATTTTTACCCCATGTTTAATGCATTTTATAGATGATTTCTCATTAGAATTGGTGAATTTGATGCTCCTAATGCTTTAATTTCATGTTTTGTAGTCAGGAGAGCACCAAGAGTCAAAAGGAGCCAAAAATGAGCCAAAAGGGGACAAAACGGACCAAATCGAGAAGATGACATGGCCTAAGCCTTGCCACACAGGCAGCTCACACGCTTGTGTCTTTCGAGGGTGTCAACCAAGGGTTTCACAATTCACACGGCCTGGCCATTGACCCACACGGCCGTGTGTAATTTAACGGATCGAACACGGCCTGCCAATCACGTCACACGGCTGTGTCGCACGAGCGTGTCCTTGATGAGCCCAAGTTAAGTCCAATTCAGAAAAGGCCACTTTGGAGGGTTTCTAGGCATTCCAAAGCCTATAAATACGCACTAGAGGAGGAGAAATATGCAGACAGAGAAGAGGGGTAAGGAATTACCCCAAGGAAGTCGATTGATCCATCTCAGAAACCGGATTCATCATCAAGACTGAAGATCTCTCCTCAATTCCCCTTCAGCAGTTTTGGATTTTCTTTATGTTTTGTATTCTTTATTCTTCTGAGATGTTTTCTTATTTAGTTATGAACTAAATTCCCTAAATACCTAAGGGGAATGAAACCTAAGACGAATCTTGTTATTATTTTCTGAATCGTATGATAAATATTTAACTTGTTCTTACTTATGTATTCTTAATTCTTGTTTTGATATCCCAGGATACTGATTCAAGACACGCTCTTATTCAGAGGAGGAATAGACCCTGTCTAAGAGTACATTTGCCATAATTAAGCGGAGTTGATTGAACGCCTAGAAATAGGGTGACAAGATTTTGCGGAATTAGGGTGAAACCTAATAAGGGGATCCATAGATCGAGTTAATGCAACTTTAGAGTGTTAATTAAAGAAAAGTCTCGGTTGTTCAATCTAGGGATTAGACGTTATTAGTTTTGAATAGGGATAATAGCATAACTTAGGGATCTCTACGGAACAAGTTGAATGAATAAATCGTTTGATTCGGAGCCAAAATAACAAGTAAAGTCTAGGTGGATTTTTCCTTAGGTATTGTCTCAAGTCAATCAATTTTCCTAAAAGCAATTCCCCAATTCTTTTCTCTATGCGTTCTTAGTTTAAATAATTAGTTAATTAAAACAAACCCTTTTATTCTTAGGCTAGATAATAAAAAGATAGTTATTACTAGTACTTTTGGTTCCCTTGGGTTCGATATCCCGGTCTTGCCGTTACTATACTATTGTTTGATAGGTGCGCTTGCCTTTTTGTCGTGATAATAGTTAGTCTAGGTTTGATCTTCATTGTAAATATTTATTACTTATTACGAATCACGCGATCAGTCACAGATTCAAATCTTTTTAAGTCATCAAATACTTCAAACTCTTATGATCCGAATACACATGACATTTCTCTCTAAACAAGTAATGGCGCCAAATCTTTAGGGCAAACTCAATCGCAGCTAACTCAAGATGATGCGTCGAATAGTTCTTTTCGTGCGGCTTTAACTGTCTCGAAACATAAACAATGACTTTTCCTTCTTATATTAAAAGACATCCCAAACCGATCAACAAAGCATCGCTGTAAATCACAATTTTTTTACCCAATTCAGGTTATACTAATACCGAAGCTTCAGTCAACAAGGTTTTCAACTGATCAAAGCTATTTTGACATTTTTTTCAGACCACTCAAATTTCACATCTTTTTGTAACATTTTTGTCAACGGAGTCGCAATCATCAAAAAACCTTTCACAAATCTTCTATAATAACCAGCAAGTCCTAGGAAACTACGGACTTCAGAGACATTTCTCAGAGGTTTCCAATCCAAAATTGCTAAAATTTTGTTCGGATCAACCAGAATACCAGAGGCTGATACAATATGACCCAGGAAACCAACTTCCTGCAACCAGAACCCACATTTACTAAACTTCGCATACAACTATTTATCTTGCAAAGTCTGTAGCACTATTCTCAAATGCTCGGCATGTGAATAAATCAATATGTCATCAATAAATACCACAACAAATTGATCTAAATACGGTCTGAAAATTCTATTCATCAAATCCATAAAGATAGCAGGTGCATTAGTCAATCTGAAAGGCATAACTAAGAATTCATAGTGATCGTACCTTGTTTTGAAAGCAGTCTTTGGAATATCTGAGCCTTTCACTCGCAATTAATAATAGCCTGATCTCAAATCTATTTTTAAAAATACAGCAGCTCCTTTCAACTGATCAAACAAATCATCAGTTTGGGGCAGTGCATACTTATTCTTAATATTCACCTTGTTCAACTGACGATAGTCAATACACATTCTCATCGTACCATCTTTCTTTTTCTCAAATAGAACCGGAGCACCCCAAGGTGAGAAACTCGGTCTAGCAAACCCTCGATCGGTCAATTCTTGCAACTGAGACCATAATTCTTTTAGTTCGGTCAGAGCCATTCGGTATAAAGCTATCGAAATCGGTGTAGTACCAGGCACCAATTCTATGCCAAATTCTACCTCTCTAACTAGAGGTAATCCCGGGAGTTCTTCAGGAAACACATTAGGGAATTCGCATAAAACAGGCACTAATTCAACTTTCTTTTCTGACACTCTTGGATCAATCACTTATACAAAATAAGCTTCACAACCCTTTCTCACAATACTCAAAGCTTTCTTCAAAGATATTAAGCAGACAATCCATTCAAATCACTAGATTCAATTCTAATGATTTCATCATTTTTGCATCTCAAATCAATAGTTTTCCGTTTGCAGTTCACCACAGCATCATGCAAAGTTAACCAATCCATACCCAGAATTATATCAAACTCATCAAAAGGTAACAACATCAGATCAGCCAAAAAACAATTGTCTCGAAACATTAACGGACAATTCCTATAAACTTTATCAACCAGAACACATCTGCCTAGCAGGTTCAGAACTCTAATTACAAATTCAGTAGACTCTACCGACAAAGTCTTACCATTCACTAAATTCATGCATATTTATATGAATGTGTCGATCCTGGATCTATCAAAGCAATCACAGAAGTATCATAGAGAGTAAATGTACCCGTAATCACATCTAGTGATGAAGCTTCCTCGCGAGCTCGAATAGCATAGGCTCTGGTAGGTGCACAAGCCTCAGATCTAACAGCTGTGTCTTTTGTTCCTCTCTGACTACCGCTTACATTTCCCAAATTTTTGAGAGGTCTAGCATGAGAAACATTACCACTCTGCCTCGGACTCTGAACAATATCTTTTTCAGCTAAATCTGGACAATCTTTTATAAAATGATTTCTTGAACCACAACTATAACAAGCTCGATTATTACTTTGTCCCCAGCATTCACCGAAGTGTCGTCTTCCACATTGATCACATTTAGGCTTTTCATTCTTTGCATTATCAACACTGGCAACAGACGTGGCTAAAGATTTGAAATTTGATTGCGATCTAGCATGATCTCTGTTCAACTGTCCCTCGCTAGGCTTTGAACGACTGCTATCATCTCTAAACTTCTTGGATCCAGATTGAAACGATTTGCCTGATGATCTCTTTCGTACCTCTCTATCTTCAAAACCAGCCTTTCTTTTCTCTTTCCCAAGATCTTCAGCTTTACATGCTTGTTCAACAAGCACCACAAATTTTTTGATTTCCAAGATCCCAACTAGGAAACGAATATCTTCGTTCAAGCCGTCTTCAAATCTCTTGCACATTATTGCTTCCGAAGATACACATTCACTGGCACACTGAATCAACCTTACAAATTCCCGATCGTATTCTGTGACACACATATTGTCTTGTTTAAGCTCAAGAAACTCTTTGCGTTTCTGATCAATGAATCTCTAACAGATATATTTCTTCCAAAATTTAGTTTCGAAGAAATCCCATGTAACTCGTTCATTTGGAACCACAGATGTCAAAGTCTTCCACCAATGATACGCCGTATCTCTCAAGAGGGAAATAGCACATTTTATGCATTCTTCTAGACTCAAGGACAACTCATCAAACACTCTTATTGTGTTCTCTAACCAGAACTCGGCCTTTTTAGCATCATCATTTGTTGTAGCTCTGAACTCTTCAGCTCCATATTTTCTAATCTTATTAACTGGTGGTCTACTCAACTGTACTAGATTCACTGGTGGCATAACAGTAGTTTGAGGAGGATTAACCGAGGGTGGAGGTTGTTGTACAGCCGGATTGGTTCTAATATATTGAGTGAACCAAGCATTCATCATCTGATAAAAGGCTTGTTTAGCCTCAACATCACGGCTACTCGTAGTCGGTCGAGAATCAGCTTGCACCACCCCTTGCGCGAGAGCAAGCGCATTGCTTTCAATATCATCTGCTACTGCTCTATCAGATCCATTGCTATATAAAAGCACATTCCAATGTCAGGATTCATCACACTATCGCAGTTCATAAATATGGCATGTATAGCTCTGATACCATAACTCTGATACCAATAAAATGTAACACCCCTAAAACCAACTAAACCTTAGCTCTGATACCAATAAAATGTAACACTCTTAACCCGTAACCGTCGTCGGAATAGGTTAAAGGGCATTACCTGACTTATAACTCAAATCATAACCACCATACATCAAATATCATCTCATTACTAATAAAAATCATTCATACACATTCAATATTCACCTAAAATCGAATATACAATGCTTAAACATGCATTCGGACCAAATTGATAACATAACAAAAGTTTTAGGACTTATAAAAATTTTTAAATTTTAAAAGGTCACACGCCCGTGTGAACAGGCTGTGTGCCTCACACAGTCTAGACACGCCCGTGTGTCAAAGTCATGACAAAACAGGGCATAACTACTGACATACCCACACGGTCACAAGACACGCTCGTGTGTCTTGGCCGTGGTCGAATCTGACTTGGGCCACACGGCTAGCCCCACGCCCATGTAATATTGGCCATGTTCGAACCTAACTTACAATTGTAGGGTGCCCTAGGGGACACACAATAGTGCAACATAGCCATATATCGCACAGGGCTGAGACACACGCCCGTGTCTCTGCCCGTGTGGACAAAAATAGGCTATTTGAATAGCCAATTTACCACCCCAAATTGGGTCAACCTACAAGTAAAGAAATAAGCATTTTCACATAACCAATTCAGCCAAATTTCACACCAAATCTTAAGCTATTCATCTTATAAAATAGTCACCCAATTCCATACTCATAAACCTTACCAATTCATTTCAAACATGGGTAAATTTGTATCAAAATATTTCCTTCCATACATCATTCAAACCCATACTAAACTTACCAAAACTTACCAACATATAACATTTCTTTTGTCCATCTAAAACATACCACAATTGCATATTAACATCACATACCATAAAACATTCTCAACTATGAGTTCAAGCACAAATTAGCCAAATCACATGGCTACGTATATACATCACAAAACATACTACCACAACTACTAGCCTAAACATGTCATATTTCAAAATATACATTTTTAAAAGTACCGAAATGAGGTTCGATAGTGTGGCGACGATCCTTGACGATTCCCGAGCTTGTAGTAGCTTCGATATCTATAAAACAATGCAAACACACACAAAGTAAGCTTTCAAAAGCTTAGTAAGCTCGTACTATAATCATCAACAGTATATAAAACATAAAACATCAACACGTAAGTATTTATGTATTCTCAAATCATCTACCACAAAGAACTTCACCTACATAATATCATCTACCACAAAGGTATCGTACATACCTGGAGCTTCCCATACCTATTCACTTTCATTCTCACCTCTTGTTTGAGTATTTCAAGAGTTTCCGTAAATTATTCATACTTTAATATCTGCACACTTATTGCTGTAAAGGTTAGCCGAAGCTAAAATGATTCGGCACACTTAGTACCATTTCAATTAACCGAATCTCAATCGGTATCACACACTTAGATCTTATATAGCTGAAGTTATTCCAACTTGCACACTTAGTGCCATTTGTAGCCGAAGCTATGTTAAACCGCACACTTAGTGCCAAGCATAGTCGAATATCATCATACTCAAACCGTAATCAAATATCTATTCAACTTATGCATTACCATCGCATTAAAACATAACTTTAACATCATTTATCACGTGCAAACTTACCTCGTACTCAAAATTATCGATTTGAATCGTCTACTCGATAACCTTCGACTTCCCTCGATCTAAATCCAAATTCTTCTTTTCTTAATCTATATGTATTCAAAATTAACCCTTTTATTCACAAAATAATTCAATTCAATCCATAAACACATATTTAGGGCATTTTGTAAACTAGCCCTCACATTTTCACTTTTCGACACTTTAGTCCCTTTTTCACAAAATCACAAAATACACATAATTTGCATATACAGAAGCTTAGCCAAATTCTCCTAGTACTCATACTAGTCAACACATTTCATTTTAATATACATTAATATGCCATTTACCTAACCACCCTTTAAGTTTACCTATATTTACCATATTGCCAAGCCATATCATCCACTAACATGTAATTGGGTTTCTAACATCTTAAGGACCTCACCTTTAATAAGCCAAATCAAGTAGGCACTTTAAACATCTAGCACATAGCTTTTACATTTTACGCGATTAAGTCATTTTTTGCAAATTAAGCGCACAAACAGTTAAATTTTCACACGAGACTTTCACACATGTCCATTCACTTATAATAGACACGAAAAATAATATTAAAATATTTTTCTGACTCGGATATATGGTCCCGAAACCATTATTCTGACTAGAGTTAAAACTGGACTACTACAAGAGTCTTATGTCATGACATATGTATCCTAACTATTCCTAAGGTTCGTACAGGGCTTTTGGACATCGTAATTCGATTGATTCATGCTCGTAATAAATCATTCCATGCTAAATTCAATTCGGCAATGTAGTTATACATACATACAATTCAAGTCGACTATGTACATAATAAATACATTCAATTTAACATCATTTATTCACTTATGAACTTAGATCATACGGAGACGAACGGACTGAAATGACTAATCAACAACTTTTGATTTCCCCCGATCCAAATCTGATTTCCTCTTTTCTTGATCTAAATTAATACAAGTTTGACTTTTCTAATCATATATTCATTCAAATTCATTCATAAACACATAAATGGGTAAATTATACTTTTCCCTAACATTTCACATTTTTTACAATTTAGTCCCTACTTCACAAAACACAAAATATTCAAAATTTCATCACACCCAAGCATAGCTGAATTTTACTAAGGTCCCTAGCAGCCCAATTCTTTCATTTATTTCATGTTTTGACCTTTAAATTTTCAAATTTCACAATTTAATTCTTAATACACATTTTTACTAAAAATAACTTAACTAAATATGATAATCTAACAACATATATTTATTTTTCAACATCAAACAACAAAAATCACAAGCTATCATCAATGGCAATTCATGAATACATTAAAAAATTCAAAAATTCAAACATTGGCTAGCTAGTATTCGAAGCAGCGATCTCTAAAACGTAAAAATTATCAAAAATCGAGCAAAACACATACCCGAATCAAGCTTCCAAAGGTGCCGAATATTAAAAGCTTTCAAAGCTTTATTTTCTTCTTATGTTTCGTCCAAGAAAGATGAATGCATGGCCATTTTAGTTTTTGTTTTATTTTATTTCATGTTATTTTACTTTTTACTATTTTAACCTTAAGTATTTAATTAGAAACTACATAATGGTTGTCCATATTTTTCCACTCAAGTATTTAATGGTCAATTTACAACATAAGGACTCCACATAAAAAAAGTCATAACAATGTAGCAATTTAACAAATAGCTAGCCATTTTTGCATTTTACGCAATTAAGTCCTTTTATAAAATCGAGCACACAAACGATAAAATTTTCACACGAAACTTTCACACATATTAATTCACATACTGTAAACACCAAAAATAATATTAAAATATTTTATTGACTTGGATTTGTGGTCCCGAAACCACTGTTCTGACTAGGGTCTAAATTGGGCTATTACATACAACTTTCTCCAAAATCTGCTTGATTTCTCTATTGGAAATTTTAGCTTGTCAATTTTTTTGAGGTTGATATATCATTTCAATTTTATGTTTAACCTCATATCTATTCAGAGCGTTGGTAACTAATCTACAGTCAAAATGTGAGCCTTCATCACTAATTAAAGCACGAGGAGTACCAAACCTGGTAAAAATATTTGTATGTAGGAATCTCAAAATTGATTCGACATCATTTGTAGGTAAAGCTGTAACACCCCAAACCCGACCTAGACATTATGGCCAAATCTGTGATGTGACATTGGAGTGTTTTACAAAAATACAAACTGACAAGAATCCGTTTTTCATAAAAACTTCTTTAGATTTTAAATAAAAGGTGAGGATGACTAATTCCTTGTGAAAACTCAAGTTATTTATGCAAATTATTAGTTGTACTGGTTTCTCAAATTCTAAAACAGCGTTTATTGCGAAAACTTTTAAAATGTACGGCTTAAGTTTGATGATTTCAGAAAAACATTGGTTTTGTGCTTTCTTGAAAATACAAGTCCTATTACTAATAGGTAAATATTAAAGTAATTAAATCCTCAAATTAAAATAAACTTTAAAATGCCTTATTACATAATGAAAACCCAATATCAAATAAAATCTAAATTATAGTATATTAAATAGATTAACTACGTTGAGTGGCCACCTTTGAGTCCTCCGTTGCCTTGATCTGCTTAAGCCAGGGGGTTTCCTGCACAAACAACAGATGGGTGAGTTTACGAAAACTCAGTGTGCGAAAACCCAAAATAACAAACAATTAAAGTAATGCAATCTGGGCCTAAGCCCCTTTAGTTTCAGTTAGGAGCATTAACCCCTTTTTAATAACAGTAACAGTCTGGGCCTTAGCCCATATCAGTACAGTATGCAGACAAAGAATCCTACCCAGTCCATCCGCTACACACCAAAACGTACTGTATTCGGTACTAAGCAGTATTTGCAGCAGAGCTGCCAGTAATAAGCTTATAGCCTTTCAGTACACTTCCTCCAAAACATATAATCGACCCCATGTAATGCAACATAATATCATACGTGTATGCAGAAATGTCATGCTCAAAAATAGTCATACATAATACAAGGGTATTTCAGTCAATGTAGCTTACAAGGGTATATTGGTCATTTCATCAGTATAGGGTCTAAGTATACTTACCGACCCACCAGTAAGTCCACAATCGTCTTAGGTGACTCGTGAAACCTTAATAGTCAAACAGTGATATTGGGCCTTCAGCCCATATTGTGGGCACACGTGGGCCCATACTTTCATATAGCCCACTTAGCCTAGAAATGGCCTTAATCATGTGGTTTACATAGTCTAGTACATGATCTACCACACTTTGTCCAATTTCTCCGTAGGGGGCCCACAGGCCCATTGGGCCTCCATGGCCCAGTTCTGCCTAATACCGTTTCGGCTCATGAAATTGCTCATGGCCATTTTGTCGATAAAACGGCCTCGTTTCATCACTCAGCCTCCCACATGGGCGATCGCATGCCATTGTGGTGTCGACAATACACTCTTCAGTTTTCTGGCTTTTCAGCCTATGTAGTTTGACATCCAATGGCAGTGTTTCACACACCTGTTTGTGAAAAGTGCCAAATTTCCACGAGCGCCAAACCTTCATTCATTCAAAATTGTTCCATTAGTCACTTATCAATAGGGTAAAACACCCTCCTCTTTAATACATGACTTAACTAATATTAAAACTTGCCTTGATTTAAACGAGTAGCCTAACCCACTTGAATCGATAACAAGAGTTGATTTCCAAAACATTAGCAAAACCTGCACAACAATCCATTTTGGTTACTACCACCATACATGTAATTCACCTGAACCAAAGAATGACTTACAGAAATGTAGACTAAGAATAGAGGATAACAGTATTCTGCATACCACAGCACACCCTACAATCGAGGCACGCGAAGCCACGAACACCCTCCTGCCAATAACCAATAGAGAAAAGAAGAGATTAGAAAGGAAGACTATTATAGTACAGAAAAGAAAGAGAGACAGCACAACCATGAACCGACACATAGATGACGGCCATAGCAACGTTCGACTATGGCCAAGAACTCGGCAACCCAAAAAGAAACCCAATTACCTTAGTCTGTAATGCCCCGCACCCGAGACCGTTGCCGGAGTCGAACACGAGGTGTTAACGAACTTAATTCATTTATTTACACAGTACATTTTAAAATTTCTAGACAAGCTGGCTAACTGCGTCACTGTCACCTTAAAATCATATCTCGAGTTCCAAAACTCGAAAACTGATTCCGTGAATTTTCCCTGAAACTAGACTCATATATCCATCTACATATTTTTTTCTAGAATTTTTGGTCAGGCCAATTAGTACAGTTTATTAGTTAAATTGTCCCTTGTTTCAGGGTTCGACTACTCTGACCTTCATGCATTACGACTTAGATATCTCCCTGTACAGGGCTTCAATACATATGCCGTTTGTTTCTAATGAAACTAGACTCAAAAAGGAATCTGTACATATAAATATTGACTTCTAATTATTTCTGGTTAATTTATGGAAAATTTCCAAATTCAAAACAGGGGATCCAGTAACCTTTCTGGCCCTGTTTCACGAAAACTTAAACATCTCATAAAATACGGCTCATATGGTCGTTTCGCTTCTTCCATATGAAAATAGACTCATCAAGGTTCGATTACATAATTTATTCATTATTTAATTATATTCCTACTATTTTTAGTAAATTTTCAAACTCACATCACTGCTGCTGTCAGCATCTATTTTAAGGTAAATTTCACCTATTTCATAGTTTCCATGGTTCAACAAGCCATTTGACATACATAGCACCAAATATGATCGTGATTAACCATTCCAATGGCTAATCATTGCCAAGCATTTCCACACCTCTCAATAACCATATATATATACAAAATGATTTTAATACTATGCTCAAAATATTTAAGCCATTTTCGCATGGCTATCCGAATATATACACATTACCAAAGGTACTTGATTAACAACAAAGGTTAGTCCTATACATGCCATTATCAACGTTTAACTAAAAGAGTACCAAAAGGGCTTAGATAGTGTGGACGACTTCGACTTCGACAATCCCGAGTCCGATAGCTGACAGACAAAAATCTATAAAACAGAGAATTAAAGAAACGTAATAAGCATTTAATGCTTAGTAAGTTTTGAGTAACGAAATTATTTACGACTAAAGTATAGCGTTCATATGACTAAATGAATAATTTCATATATGCACATTCTCAAAATCATAAATTCTTCACGCTTCAACCAATATATTCATACACAGGGTATCAAACCTAACTAGAGGCCAGAAGCTCGTTAATCAATTGAGCGAGTACTATTTGAAAGGAATCAACCTTTCCGATGCATATACGAAACATACCTTATCGTTTGTATTTTATGAGCGTATTAATTGAAATTATTACAGCAAGATCGCTCGCTTCCAAACCCAAGTATCTTCGGGATTTAGCCGGATATAGCAACTCGCACAAATGCCTTCGGGTCTTAGCCCGGATATAGTCACTAGCATGAATGCCTTCGGGACTTAGCCCGGATATAGTCACTAGCACAAATGCCTTCGGGACTTAGCCCGGGAATAGCAACTACTCGCACAAATGCCTTCGGGACTTAACCCGAATATCATCCGAATAATCAAGCACATATACCAATAAATCATGACACATCCATATTTCATTATCATAACTAGAATTCAAACACAAGACGCTTATCAACCATTACCATTTTCGGCTCAATAGCCACATACAAAGAGCATGATTTTGATTTGCTTTATAACATGATCTCTATACACATTCGGCTACCCGTCATAGGTATAAACTAATCACCTCAATATACAATTCAAGTAGAATCATTATATCACCGTTTATTTGTTATGCTTATATGCCATGACTTAATCAAATCATAAACTAAGTTTCATTACTCGAAAACTTCCCTCGGATGTTGTCAAACGATTTCAACGGCTATTCGATCACTTTTTCCTTTCCCTTATCCAACTTTGATCCTCTAAGCTCTTGAGCTAAATCAAACAATTTACTTCCCAATCAAACACAATCACATGGCATCCATATACATTTTAGAACCATTCTTAACATATTTTCTACTCATTTACAAACAAAATAGCCATATCACATTTATAAAACTACAAGCCGAATATACCTATGTGTGACCATCCCAATTTAATCGATTTCTTGTTTTATGCACTACCACATATTCACACATATATATATTATTCCATTTACTCATAAACCCCATTATGCCGAATATTCATTAACCAATAGTCACACACACTACTTATGTACAAAAATTTATCCACCCTAGCCTATAGTTCATTCGGCCATTCATCACTCAACCAAACAAAATTTCATAGCAAACTCCTATGACCAAGCACACACATATACTTACATCCCAATACTCATAACATTCAAAATCGCATTTTAAGTAAATTATCTTAAACAATGCCGAATCCTTAAGTGATTAAACATCAAATTTTTACTCAATTCCCAAACATATAAACAACATTTATTCATGACATCAAGCATCTTCATTTCGGCTATTACACATATATACACTAGCAATCAAATACTAACATTTGCACTTCACCTTAATAGCTAGCTTAGCAAACCTTAATTTAACATGTAATTGTTCATAACACAATTAAAGCATCCTCTCCATTCCATCAATTCAAAACACATACATTGCCCAATAATATCCAAAATCATATTCGGCCTTAGTACTCAACTTGCTAGCCGATTTTTCTCCATCTAGCAACTAATGCACATATGTGCTCATTTGTTAGACTCTACTTCACCTAACTACCAATTTTTTTCTTTTCATCCAAATAACATGAACAACAACCATTTCTTGAACATTTTCTCTTAACCGATTACTCATGTTACCAACAAGATTCAAAATTTGGACATGGGCTAAGCAAGGAGCTTAATGACTAACTCAAAAAAAATGCTAGAAATCCAAGAATCATCCTTGAACTTACCTTGATTTAGCTAACCACCATAGCTGAATTTTTCCAAGCTTGTTCTCTCCTAGTCACGGCAATGAGGAGCAAAGATGAAAACTTTGGTTTCTCCTCCCATTTACCACATGTTTTATTATTCTTAATTCCTTATTTTATTTTGTAAAGTAATAATGCTAATAGAAAATACATATTATCATCAATGACCCATACCATGGCCGGCCACTACTTATTATAAATGGAAATTTGACATGCAAACCCATCATTTTTATAACATGCATTAATAGGTCCTTATAGATTAACCTATCACCTTTTAAAAGTGTCACACATAAGTCC
This sequence comes from Gossypium hirsutum, assembly GCF_007990345.1. Lineage (NCBI taxonomy): Eukaryota > Viridiplantae > Streptophyta > Magnoliopsida > Malvales > Malvaceae > Gossypium > Gossypium hirsutum. The sequence continues at coordinate 34,232,157 of NC_053432.1, forward strand.
TATTAATTAAATTCACATGCAATCGACTAAATCGAAGCTTAAAACTTTCACACATTCATATTCACATATTTTAGACAATAAATATCATATTCAAATACTTCGGTGACTCGATTTAGCGGTCCCGAAACCACTTTCTGAGTAGGGTCAATTTAGGGCTGTCACAACTCTCCCCCACTTAAGAAATTTTCATCCCCAAAAATCTTACCGGTAAATAGGTTTGGGTATCGTTCTTTCATAGAGTTCTTGGTTTCCCAAGGAGCTTCTTCGATCCCGTGTTTGAGCCATAACACCTTTACTAACGGAACCCTCTTGTTTTGCAACTCTTTCACTTCACGAGCTAGAATGCGAATCGGTTCTTCTTCATAACTCATATCGGCTTGAATTTCAACCTCGGAGGGATTTATTATGTGCGAAGGATCAGATCTGTAACGTCGAAGCATTGAGACATGAAAAACGTTGTGAATCTTCTCGAGGTCAGGGGGTAAAATCAATCTATATGCCACTCGGCCAACTCGTTCGGATATTTCATATGGCCCTATGAACCTCGGACTCAGTTTGCCCTTACGGCCAAATCTGAGTATCTTTTTCCAAGGTGAAACTTTAAGAAACACTTTGTCTCCCACCTGATACTCAATATCTCTTCGTTTTAAATCCGCGTACGACTTCTGACGATCTGATGCTGCCTTCAGACTTTCACGAATTATTTTTACTTTCTTCTCAGCATCTTTAATCAAATCAACTCCGAAAATTTTACTTTCACCGAGCTCGGTCCAAAACAATGGTGTACGGCATTTACGACCGTACAAAGCCTCGTAAGGCGCCATCTTAGTACTTGATTGATAACTATTGTTGTAAGCGAATTCAATCAAAGGTAAATACCGCTCCCATGAACCACTAAACTCAAGGATGCAACATCTCAACATATCCTCAAGTATCTGAATTATCCGCTCGGATTGACCATCAGTTTGTGGATGAAAAGCGGTACTAAAATGCAACTTGGTACCCAAAGCTTCTTGCAATTTCTTCCAAAATCTCTATCCGACACAATAGAAATAGGTACCCCGTGTAATCTTACAATCTGAGAAACATACAATTCAGCTAGTTTATCCAATGAAAAATCCATACGTATGGGGATAAAGTGAGCCGACTTAGTCAGTCTATCAACAACAACCCAAATCGCTTCTGTCTTACTTGCCGACAATGGCAACCCAGATACAAAATCCATCGTGACTCGATCCCATTTCCATTCAGGTATCATGATCGGCTGAAGTAAACCTGTAGGTACCTGATGTTCCGCTTTCACTTGTTGACATATTAAACACCTCGAAACAAAATCGGAAATGTCTCGTTTCATACCATGCCACCAAAACTGACGTCTCAGATCGTTGTACATTTTCGTACTCCCCGGGTGAATTGACATTCAGCTACAATGAGCTTCGTTCAGAATCATCGAAATAAGTTCTGAATTTCTTGGAACACACAAACGACTTCTGAACCTCAAACAATCGTCATCATCAATTTGGAACTCTGATTCCATATTTGAAATGCATTCAGCCCGTTTTGCAACCAATTCATCATCGACTTTCTGAGCTTCACGAATTTGGTGAATCAATAATGGTTTGGCCTTTAATTCTGCTACTAACACATTGTCAGATAGAATAGATAGGTGTACATTCATCGCTCGTAAAGAAAACAGTGATTTACGACTTAAAGCATCCGCAACCACATTAGCCTTTCCCGGGTGATAGTCAATGACAAGCTCATAATCTTTTAACAACTCGAGCCAATGTCTTTGTCGCAAATTCTAGTCTCTTTGAGTCATCAAATATTTGATACTTTTGTGATCCGAATATACATGACACTTCTCACCAAATAAGTAATGTCGCCATATTTTCAAAGCGAACACGATGGCAGCTAATTCGAGATCATGGGTTGGATAATTTTTCTCATGTGGCTTCAATTTCCTCGACGCATAAGCTACAACTCGACCTTCTTGCATCAATACACAACCCAACCCAAGTAAGGATGCATCACTGTAAATGGCAAACTCTTTGCCTGAATCAGGCTGCACTAGTACTGGAGCTTCAGTCAAATAAGCTTTTAGTTGATCGAAACTTTTCTGACATTTTTCTGTCCATTCAAACTTAACATCTTTCTGAAGTAGTTTCGTCATTGGTGTGGCTATCATCGAGAAACCCTTTACAAACCGTCTGTAGTAACCGGCAAGATCCAAAAAGCTCCGAACCTCAGTAATGTTTCTCGGAGGCTTCCAGTTAAGTACGGCTGAAATTTTGCTCGGATCAACTCGAATACCCGATGCAGATACCACATGTCCCAAAAAGCTAACTTCTCTCAACTAGAACTCACATTTACCCAACTTAGCATATAACTGCTTATCCCGTAAAATCTGCAACACTAATCTCAAGTGCTCAGCATGTTCGGTTTCATTTTCTGAATAGACCAAAATATCATCGATAAACACAACTACAAACCGATCCAAATACGGTCTGAAGATTCGATTCATCAAATCCATAAATACCGCCGGGGCATTAGTTAGCCCAAACGGCATCACTAAAAACTCGTAGTGACCGTATCTCGTTCTGAAAGCAGTTTTGGGTATATCCAAATCTCGAATTCGCAACTGATAATAACCCGATCTCAAATCTATCTTTGAAAACACTGAGGCTCCCTTTAGTTGACCAAACAAATCATCAATTTGCGGTAACAGATATTTATTCTTTATTGTCACTTTATTCAGCTGACGATAGTCGATGCACAACCTCATGGTTCCGTCCTTCTATTTCACAAACAATACTGGTGCACCCCAAGGCGAGAAACTCGATCGAGCGAAACCTCTATCCATCAACTCTTGCAACTGAGTTTTTAATTCTTTCAATTCCGTTGGTGCCATACGATACGAAGCTATCGAAATCGGTGTAGTCCCAGGTACAAGCTCGATGCCAAACTCTACCTCCCGAATAGGTGGTAACCCCGGTAATTCTTCGAGAAAAACATCCGGATATTCACAAACCACTTGTACCGATTCAAGTCTCTTTTCTGACTCTTTATTATCAAGTATGTATGCAAGGTACGCTTCACACCCCTTTCTCACATATTTTTGAGCTAACATCGAGGATATTATTGTTGGCAATCCATTCAAACAGTGGACTCAACTCGGATTATCTCATTATTTGCACACCTCAAATCAATAGTCTTGCTTTTGCAATTCACAACCGCATCATGCACGGTCAACCAATCCAAACCGAGAATAACATCAAATTCATCAAACGGTAAAAGCATCAAGTCCGCCAGAAAACGGGAACCTCGAATTACTAGGGGACATTTCTTACACACCTTATCAACAAGCACACAATGACCCAAGGGATTCGACACTCTAATAACGAACTCAGTAGACTCAACAGGTAAAGTCTTACTGGATGCTAAAGTCTCACAGATATAAGAATGAGTAGAACTAGGGTCAATCAATGCAATCACATTAGTATCAAAGAGAGTGAATGTACCGGTAATAACATCAGGCGAAGAAGCATCCTCGCGTGCGTGTATAGCATAAGCTCTAGCAGGAGCACGAGCCTCAGATCTGGTGGTAACATCTCTAGATCCTCTCTGACCGCCACTAGCATTCCCCGCATTTTTAGATGGTCTACCTCGAGCAGTAGTAGCACCCGGTTTCCCACTCTGATTTACATTCTGTTCAGACAATCTCGGGCAATCTTTAATAAAGTGGTCAACTGATCCGCACTTGTAACAGGAGCGATCACGGAATCTACAACTCGCCGAATGCCATTTACCACAATACTGGAACTCTGTTCTGCCTCGATGATCATTTCCAACACTGGCGACCGAAGTAACTCGTGTACTCACAGGGGGTCGATCACGGTCTCGTCTAGAAAAGCCCGATGTGTCTCTAGATCGGCCTAAATCATCTCTAAATTTCTTCGATGACTGTTGAAAGGGCTTTCCCAAAGATCTCTTACAAAACTCCTTTGCTCCCATATCAGCTTTTCTTTTCTCCTTACTGAGCTCTTCGGCTTTGCAAGCTCGCTCGACAAGTACCACAAATTCTCTGATTTCTAAAATGCCAACATACAGCTTTATATCATCGTTCAGTCCATCTTCGAAACGTTTACACATCACAGCTTCTGAAGAAATGCATTCTCGCGCATACCGGCTAAGCCTTACAAACTTTCGTTCATAATCAGTAACCGACATGGAACCTTGTTTAAGTTCAAGAAATTCTTTTCATTTTTGATCAATGAATCTCTGGCTGATATACTTTTTTCGAAACTCAGTTTGGAAAAACTCCCAAGTTACTTGCTCTCTGGGCACAACAGAAATCAACGTATTCCACCAATAGTAGGCAGAATCACGTAGCAAGGAGATCGTACACTTTAGGCATTCATCGGGTGTGCAAGATAGTTCATCAAGTACCCGAATAGTGTTGTCCAACCAAAATTCAACTTGCTCGGCATCGTCGCTATCTGTAGCTTTAAATTCACTAGCCCCATGTTTTCAGATTCTGTCAACTGGGGGCTTATTTAACCTTATCTGGTCAGTTACCGGAGGTATTGCAGGTGTAGGGGTTGTATTAGTCGGAAATGGGGGTTGTGGAACAGCCGTATTAGTTCGAATGTATTGGTTGAACCAATCATTCATTACGCTATAAAAAGCCAGTCTAGCTTCATCATTCTGATTACTAGCAATAGGTTGAGAGTCCACCGGCGCGGTCCCTTGTGCGGGAGCAGGCGCTACACTCTCAAGATCATCAGCTACCGCTCGGTTGGGATCAAGATCCATTACTATAAACAAACACATTTCTAACTGTCAGAAATCACCACACTATCAAATAGACACATAATGGCATGTATAGCTAGACCCGAACGTATTACGGTAGTCATAGAATCTACTAAACCGTAGCTCTGATACTAATAAAATTGTAACGCCCCACACCCGAGACAGTTGCCGGAGTCGAACACGAGGTGTTAACGAACTTAATTCATTTATTTACACAGTTCATTTTAAAATTTCTAGACAAGCTGGCTAACTGCATCACTGTCACCTTAAAATTCATATCTCGAGTTCCAAAACTCGAAAACTGATTCTGTGAATTTTCCCTGAAACTAGACTCATATATCCATCTACAGATTTTTTTCTAGAATTTTTGGTCAGGGCAATTAGTACAGTTTATTAGTTAAAATCTCCCTTGTTTCAGGGTTCGACTACTCTGACCTTCATGCATTACGACTTACATATCTCCCTGTACAAGGCTTCAATACATATGCCGTTTGTTTCTAAAGAAACTAGACTAAAAAAGGAATCTGTACATATAAAGAATGACTTCTAATTATTTCTGGTTAATATATGGTAAATTTCCAAAGTCAGAAAAGGGGATCCAGTAACCGTTCTGGCCCTGTTTCACGAAAACTTAAACATCTCATAAAATACGGTTCATATGGTCGTTTCTCTTCTTCCATATGAAAATAGACTCATCAAGGTTCGATTACATAATTTATTCATTATTTAATTACATTCCTACTATTTTTAGTAAATTTTAGAACTCACATCACTGCTGCTGTCAGCATCTATTTTAAGGTACATTTCACCTATTTCATAGTTTCCATGGTTCAACTAGCCATTTGACATACATAGCACCAAATATTATCGTGATTAACCATTCCAATGGCTAATCATTGCCAAGCATTTCCACACCTCTCAATAACCATATATATATACAAAATGATTTTAATACTATGCTCAAAATATTTAAGCCATTTTAGCATGGCTATCCGAATATATACACATTACCAAAGGTACTTGATTAATAACAAAGGTTAGTCCTATACATGCCATTATCAACGTTTAACTAAAAGAGTACCAAAAGGGCTTAGATAGTGTGGACGACTTCGACTTCAACAATCCCGAGTCCGATAGCTGACAGACAAAAATCTATAAAACAGAGAATTAAAGAAACGGAATAAGCATTTAATGCTTAGTAAGTTTTGAGTAACGAAATTACTTACGACTAAAGTATAGCGTTCATATGACTAAATGAATAATTTCATATATGCACATTCTCAAAATCATAATTTCTTCACGCTTCAACCAATATATCCATACACAGGGTATCAAACCTAACTAGAGGCCGGAAGCTCGTTAATCAATTGAGCGAGTACTATTTGAAAGGAATCAACCTTTCCGATGCATATACGAAACATACCTTATCGTTTGTATTTTATGAGCGTATTAATTGAAATTATTACAGCAAGATCGCTCGCTTCAAAACCCAAGTATCTTCGAGATTTAGCCGGATATAGCAACTCGCACAAATGCCTTCGGGTCTTAGCCCGGATATAGCCACTAGCATGAATGCCTTCGGGACTTAGCCCGGATATAGTCACTAGCACAAATGCCTTCGGGACTTAGCCCGGGTATAGCAACTACTCGCACAAATGCCTTCGGGACTTAGCCCGGATATCATCCGAATAATCAAGCACATATACCAATAAATCATGACACATCCATATTTCATTATCATAACTAGAATTCAAACACAAGACGCTTATCAACCATTACCATTTTCGGCTCAATAGCCACTTACCTCGGATGTTGTCAAACGATTTCAACGGCTATTCGATCACTTTTTCCTTTCCCTTATCCAACTTTGATCCTCTAAGCTCTTGAGCTAAATCAAACAATTTACTTCCCAATCAAACACAATCACACGGCATCCATATACATTTTAGAACCATTCTTAACATATTTACTACTCATTTACAAACAAAATACTCATATCACATTTATAAAACTACAAGCCGAATATACCTATGTGTGACCATCCCAATTTAATCGATTTCTTGTTTTATGCACTACCACATATTCACACACATATATATATTATTCCATTTACTCATAAACCCCATTATGCCGAATATTCATTAACCAATAGTCACACACACTACTTATGTACAAAATTTATCCACCCTAGCCTATAGTTCATTCGGCCATTCATCACTCAACCAAACAAAATTTCATAGCAAACTCCTATGACCAAGCACACACATATACTTACATCCCAATACTCATAACATTCAAAATCGCATTTTAAGTAAATTATCTTAAACAATGCCGAATCCTTAAGTGATTAAACATCAAATTTTTACTCAATTCCCAAACATATAAACAACATTTATTCATGACATCAAGCATCTTCATTTCGGCTATTACACATATATACACTAGCAATCAAATACTAACATTTGCACTTCACCTTAATAGCTAGCTTAGCAAACCTTAATTTAACATATAATTGTTCATAACACAATTAAAGCATCCTCTCCATTCCATCAATTCAAAACACATACATTGCCCAATAATATCCAAAATCATATTCGGCCTTAGTACTCAACTTGCTAGCCGATTTTTCTCCATCTAGCAACTAATGCACATATGTGCTCATTTGTTAGACTCTACTTCACCTAACTACCAATTTTTTTCTTTTCATCCAAATAACATGAACAACAACCATTTCTTGAACATTTTCTCTTAACCGATTACTCATGTTACCAACAAGATTCAAAATTTGGACATGGGCTGAGCAATGAGCTTAATGACTAACTCAAAAAAATGCTAGAAATCCAAGAATCATCATTGAACTTACCTTGATTTAGCTAACCACCATAGCTGAATTTTTCCAAGCTTGTTCTCTCCTAGTCACGGCAATGAGGAGCAAAGATGAAACTTTGGTTTCTCCTCCCATTTACCACATGTTTTATTATTCTTAATTCCTTATTTTATTTTGTAAAGTAATAATGCTAATAGAAAATACATATTATCATCAATGACCCATACCATGGCCGGCCACTATTATTATAAATGGAAATTTGACATGCAAACCCATCATTTTTATAACATGGATTAATAGGTCCTTATAGATTAACCTATCACCTTTTAAAAGTGTCACACATAAGTCCTATTAATTAAATTCACATGCAATCGACTAAATCGAAGCTTAAAACTTTCACACATTCATATTCACATATTTTAGACAATAAATATCATATTCAAATACTTCGGTGACTCGGTTTAGCGGTCCCGAAACCATTTTCTGACTAGGGTCAATTTAGGGCTGTCACATAGTCGATGCAGGAGGAGATTCCACTATAAGAGAAAGGATATTCAGTTAGCAAAGCAAGGGAAATAGCACATTGAGTGGAGAGGAAGAGATGAAACGGCCAAAAATGCTGAAGGTATTCGATTAAAGGGCAACGTTAGAGTCAGAATGGAGGAAGAAGGATATTCGGCCAAGGAAGAAATAGAGTGAAGGGAAAGAAAATATGAAAGGATCAAGAAGTTCTTACCAAAACTAAAACAGAGGCTAGGTGATAGGCCTATTCGACAAACTTGAAAGGGAAAAAGAAAGAACCGAAGCACCTTACCGAAATATGCATGAAAAGAAAATAAAGCTCAACTTCAAAAGCAAAGAGTGAAAAGCATCACAATTTGCAAAAACCCGAAATGAAGTGACCACATCTCACCCATAGCCGAAATCTTGAGAGTCAATGCCCTATTTGTCCATAACTCCTCTACACGTTACCCTCCACTTTTCCTCCCTTTAACCCTCTCCTTAAATCTCTCCACAATTTCGGCTAACATGATCCCTTACTTCCCTCAACAACCCAATCACCAAGTAGAAAAGTTCTAGTGATACTCAACCATCCACACGGCAACAGAACAAAATAAAACACACCTGGACGTGGCAGGTATCGAACTCAATACCTTTACACACCCCAACATGCCACATACCACCAAACTAGCAAGCACTTCATGTCATGCCTTACCCGCAAAATTTAAGAAGCCTACTATCAGACAACCAGGGTTTATTCAAGTAAGAGCAAAAATTTTCCCAAGCCAGGGCTCGAACCCATGGCCCCCCAAACACTCCTAGAGCACTAAACCACTAAGGCAACCATGCATCCATGTTGCTTTCACACAAAATAACTTTTAACAGGGTTTTCAGGATTTGGGGAGCTACAAAAGCCACAGCGTCAACCCATTTGGAGACATAGTCCATAGCGACAAGAATATAGAATTTTCCCTAGATTGGTGTAAATAGACCCATGATGTAATGCCCCTTACCCGTATCCGATGCCGGATAAGGACGAGGCATTACCGAACTTAAGCAGAACCAAACATACAGATCGGGCCACAATTTCATTCAAACTAAACCAATCAATTAAAGTCAATTTGTCCCTATTATGGACCTACGAGGCCTAAAACATACATCATTAATGGTCCAGGACTAAATCGAGAACTCACGAAAATTCTAAGAAATTTATAGGTTAAAGCCTCACACGCCCGTGTGGAGGCAATGACACGGGCGTGTGCTTGGGACATGCCCATGTCCCACACCCATGTGGGATTATTAGATTTATTTCCAATTTTGAAACGTACAGGGGTTTTCACACAGCTGAGCACATGCCCTGTGGCACCCTTGATTTTTAGCAACATTTTGTTTATGACATCATTAATCAATTTGAGGCACACGGCCAAGCACACGCCCGGGCCTGAGGCTGTTCCCCCAACGGTTGAGACACACGCCGTGTCTCTGCCCATGTGTTTAGTACCATACATGTTAACTAAAATTCAAGGTGCAGGGGGAACACGGCCGATGACAGGCCTGTGGGGGTTGGGCCTGACCCGGGTGTGTTGTGCTTTTCTTGTTGTCATTAAAAATCATAACTTATTTCATGGTTCTCATATATAGGAACAAACATGAAATTAAGAATATATCAAATCCATGTATTACACACCACTTTTGTATCCAATTTATCATACCATTCGCACACCCAATTTAATGTTTACCAATCCTTCAATAATCAAATCCATTGAATGAAGTGCTAGAATCATCCAAACATACCATACTGCAAATAAACCATAGATCCAATCCCAAACCTAAGCACTTAACTATCACTTAAATGCATGATAAAGGTGAAAACAGACATTATGATACTTTTCATCATGTCATATATATATACACACTTACCTTCCATATTCATATGCACATGCTTATCCAAATACATATCTTTCCATAATATCATCATATACTAAGTCCTCATAGGGTTTTAGTACATACCTGTGCCATCTTGCACACATATGGCTTACTTAAATTTTACTTTCGGAATTCATATTATGTTACCCGTTGAACACTTGGAATATGATTCAGACAGAAGAAATGCACAGAAGTGCCTGAACGTAGCCTTGGCTACCTGACAGAAAGTGTACCAAAGTACCTCATATCACAGAATCACATGCCGCTCTCAATGAGAGTGTGGGCCTTGGCCCACTCGGAAATGGAATCAGATACAACTTAGGGCCTTAACCATTCTTAGACATAACATGCATATCTATGCCCACCAACCCTGCACACCATCTCCGTCCAACCTAACACACCATGTGGGGATAAAATCGACCCACCATCCCTACACACCAAATATAAGGATAAATCAACCCATCCAACCCTACATACCATAGAGTACCGTAATATGACACATATCATAAATACGCAGCTAAGCTTCCAGATAACGGGCTTACGAAGCCCTTCAGTTCTTCCTTCACTTCATCAATACCACCCCAATGCAATGCATCATACGAGAATGGCATGTTGTGATGCAGGTTAATAGATATGTACTCATAATCAATCAGAACATGAATATATACTTATCACGCGATATCATATCACAAAATAAGGGTCTAAGTATTTCTTACCGACTCTACAACAGGTCACAGTCGTCTTGGGTGACCCGTGCAACCTTTTAGAATAATTCAGAAAATGGGCTCACATGCCATGTGGCCTACCCGTGTGGGCCCATATGCCCGTGTAACCCACATGGCTCAAATTAGCCTTGGCCATGGGGATTACATGGCCTGGCCAAATTTCCACACGCCCGTGTGGATCACTTGTATGGGCCTACACGCCTGTGTAGCCCACACAACCCAAATGATCGAACCCGTCTCTTACACACAGCCTATCAGCCTTCACACAACCTTGTCCGTTGCGCTCATGTCGCGTACGCATGGCCTGGTTCGTCGACCACACACTCGTGTATTTCCACACGGCCTGGTTCGTCGACCACACGCCCGTGTAGCATCGACAGGACAGTTTTTGACTTTCATCGAATCTCATTTTTTGTGCAATCAGAGTACACACCTGGTATTGTTTCAAAGCTAACGCAACCACAAGCACTCCAGAACCTAACCTCAAACAATACATCACTTAGTTAGTCATTTAAATCGAGTTACCAAAGATAGGAAATTCCTGGAAGTTAACGACGACCTTACCTCTAACTATCAACGACAGTTCCCCACTGAACTAAGAGTCGTTTTAGCAATCCACAGCACCTTGGTTATCTCCTAAATAGAAAACAGTCTCTTAACATCCCAATAATCAAAAACGAGACCAAAAGCACCCCTTTACTTACGGAGTTTGCCCAAACACAGAGATGAATAATGACGAAGGAAAAGGACCCAAAAACTAGTATTAAAGAGAAGTAAAATCGATAGCAATAGGGGATTTTTAGTTGGGGGAGAAAAAGAAAAGAGGGTGGGGAGGGAGAATTTTGCATAGGAAAAACGGCAGAAACACAACTTTTTGGGAAAAAGAACTAAAATCTGATAACTGCCTATCCCAGTCTCCCTAATTTTGTCCATCAACCTCTTCACTATCAATATTAGAGTCCATCTCAAACACTCACACGGTACAAGCAATAAAATAAATCCCTTGCTCACGCAGGGATTCGAACTCCAGACCTCCAGACACTTAACACTCCACTTAACCACTAGACCAGCAGGGCCCATTCTGATATAGTCTTACTAGCATTTAAACTTAAGCCTACTGAACAAGAGTAAGGTTTTATTCATCAAAATACCAAAATTTTCCAAGACTAAGGCTTGAACTTGGGACATCTCACACATACCCAGAACACATAACCACTGAAGTAGGTACTCAATTCAAATAATTACATAAACAATTCTATAAAATGTAGGGTGTTACAGTGTTGGTATAGATTTGATAGATGATTTAAGAATTTGTAAGTAATTATGTATTGATGATTTTTT
>NC_053432.1:34244788-34302283 GCF_007990345.1 Gossypium hirsutum
TATCCATCTACGATTTTTTCTAGAATTTTGGTCAGGGCATTAGTACAGTTATTAGTTAAAATCTCCTTGTTTCAGGTTCGACTACTCTGACCTTCTGCATACGACTTACTATTCCTTACAGCTTCATAATATTGCTTGTTTCTAAAGAAACACTAAAAAGGATCTTCTATAGAATGATTTATTTTCTGGTTAATATTGGTAAATTTCCAAAGTCAGAAAAGGGGATCCAGTAACCGTTCTGGCCCTGTTTCACGAAAACTTAACATCTCATAAATACGGTTCATATGGTCGTTTCTCTTCTTCCATATGAATAGACTCATCAAGGTTCGATTACATAATTTATCATTATTTAATTACATTCCTACTATTTTTAGTAAATTTTAGAACTCACATCCACTGCTGCTGTCAGCATCTATTTTTAAGGTACATTTCACCTATTTCATAGTTTCCATGGTTTCAACTAGCCATTTGACATACTAGCACCAAATATTATCTGTTAACCTTCAATGGCTAATCATTGCCAAGCATTCCACACCTCTCAATAACATATATAATAAAAATGTTTTATCTTGTCAAAATATTTAAGCCATTTTAGCATGGCTTCGATATTACACTTACCAAAGTACTTGATTAATAACAAGGTTGTCTATACATGCCATTATCCGTTTACTAAAGAGTACCAAAGGGCTTGTAGTGTGGACGCTTCACTCAACATCCGAGTCCGATATGCAGACAAAAATCTATAAAACAGAATTAAAGAACGAATAAGCATTTAAGTTAGTAGTTGCAGTACGAATTACTACGACTAAGTATAGGTTCATTGGACTAATGTTATTTCAATTGCCATTCTCAAATCAATTTCTCACCTTAACAATATATCCATACACAGGGTATCAACCTAACTAGAGGCCGGAAGCTCGTTAATCAATGAGCGAGTCTATTTGAAAGAATCAACCTTTCCGATGCATATACGAAACATACTTATCGTTTGTATTTTATGAGCGTATTATTGAATTATTACAGCAAGATCGCTCGCTTCAAACCCAAGTATCTTCGAGATTTAGCCGGATATAGCAACTCGCACAATGCCTTCGGGTCTTAGCCCGGATATAGCCACTAGCTGAATGCCTTCGGGACTTAGCCCGGATATTCACTAGACAATGCCTTCGGGACTTAGCCCGGGTATAGCAACTACTCGCACAAATGCCTTCGGGATTAGCCCGGATATCATCCGATAATCAAGCACATATACCATAAATCATGACACATCCATATTTCATTATCATAACTAGAATTCAACAAAACGCTTTATCAACCATACCATTTTCGGCTCAATAGCCACTTACCTCGGATGTTGTCAAACGATTTCAACGGCTATTCGTCACTTTTTCCTTCCCTTATCCAACTTGATCCTCTAAGCTCTTGAGCTAATAAACATTTACTTCCAATCAAACCAATCACACGGCATCCATATAATTTTAGAACCATTCTTAACATATTACTACTCATTTACAAACAAAATACTCATATCACATTTATAAACTACAAGCCGAAATACCTATGTGTGACCATCCCAATTTAATCGATTTCTTGTTTTTGCACTACCACATATCACACACATATTATATTATTCCATTACTCTAAACCCCATTATGCCGAATATTCATTAACCATAGTCAACACACTACTTATGTACAAAAATTTATCCACCCTAGCCTATAGTTCATTCGGCCATTCATCACTCAACCAAACAAAATTTCATAGCAAACTCCTATGACCAAGCACACACATATACTTACATCCCAATACTCATAACATTCAAAATCGCATTTTAAGTAAATTATCTTAAACAATGCCGAATCCTTAAGTGATTAAACATCAAATTTTTACTCAATTCCCAAACATATAAACAACATTTATTCATGACATCAAGCATCTTCATTTCGCTATTACACAATATACACTAGCAATCAAATACTAACATTTGCACTTCACTTAATAGCTAGCTTAGCAAACCTTAATTTAACATATAATTGTTCATAACACAATTAAAGCATCCTCTCCATTCCATCAATTCAAAAACAACATTGCCAATAATATCCAAAATCATATTCGGCCTTAGTACTCAACTTGCAGCCGATTTTTCTCCATCTAGCAACTAATGCACATATGTGCTCATTTGTTAGACTCTACTTCACCTAACTACCAATTTTTTTCTTTTCATCCAAATAACATGAACAACAACCATTTCTTGAACATTTCTCTTAACCGATTACTCATGTTACCAACAAGATTCAAAATTTGGACATGGCTGAGCAATGAGCTTAATGACTAACTCAAAAATGCTAGAAATCCAAGAATCATCATTGAACTTACCTTGATTAGCTAACCACCATAGCTGAATTTTTCCAAGCTTGTTCTCTCCTAGTCACGGCAATGAGGAGCAAAGATGAAAACTTTGGTTTCTCCTCCCATTTACCACATGTTTATTATTCTTAATTCCTTATTTTATTTTGTAAAGTAATAATGCTAATAGAAAATACATATTATCATCAATGACCCATACCATGGCCGGCCACTATTTATTATAAATGGAAATTTGACATGCAAACCCATCATTTTTATAACATGGATTAATAGGTCCTTATAGATTAACCTATCACCTTTTAAAAGTGTCACACATAAGTCCTATTAATTAAATTCACATGCAATCGACTAAATCGAAGCTTAAAACTTTCACACATTCATATTCACATATTTTAGACAATAATATCATATTCAAATACTTCGGTGACTCGGTTTAGCGGTCCCGAAACCATTTTCTGACTAGGGTCAATTTAGGGCTGTCACATAGTCGATGCAGGAGGAGATTCCACTATAAGAGAAAGGATATTCAGTTAGCAAAGCAAGGGAAATAGCACAATGAGTGGAGAGGAAGAGATGAAACGGCCAAAATGCTGAAGGTATTCGATTAAAGGGCAACGTTAGAGTCAGAATGGAGGAAGAAGGATATTCGGCCAAGAAGAAATAGAGTGAAGGGAAAAGAAAATATGAAAAGGAGTCAAGAAGTTCTTACTCAAAACTAAAACAGAGGCTAGGTTGATAGGCCTATTCGACAAACTTGAAAGGGAAAAAGAAAGAACCGAAGCACCTTACCGAAATATGCATGAAAAGAAAATAAAGCTCAACTTCAAAAGCAAAGAGTGAAAAGCATCACAATTTGCAAAAACCCGAAATGAAGTGACCACATCTCACCCATAGCCGAAATCTTGAGAGTCAATGCCCTATTTGTCCATAACTCCTCTACACGTTACCCTCCACTTTTTCCTCCCTTTAACCCTCTCCTTAAATCTCTCCACAATTTCGGCTAACATGATCCCTTACTTCCCTCAACAACCCAATCACCAAGTAGAAAAGTTCTAGTGATACTCAACCATCCACACGGCAACAGAACAAAATAAAACACACCTGGACGTGGCAGGTATCGAACTCAATACCTTTACACACCCCAACATGCCACATACCACCAAACTAGCAAGCACTTCATGTCATGCCTTACCCGCAAAAATTTAAGAAGCCTACTATCAGACAACCAGGGTTTATTCAAGTAAGAGCAAAAATTTTCCCAAGCCAGGGCTCGAACCCATGGCCCCCCAAACACTCCTAGAGCACTAAACCACTAAGGCAACCATGCATCCATGTTGCTTTCACACAAAATAACTTTTAACAGGGTTTTCAGGATTTGGGGAGCTACAAAAGCCACAGCGTCAACCCATTTGGAGACATAGTCCATAGCGACAAGAATATAGAATTTTCCCTAGATTGGTGTAAATAGACCCATGATGTAATGCCCCTTACCCGTATCCGATGCCGGGATAAGGGACGAGGCATTACCGAACTTAAGCAGAACCAAACATACAGAATCGGGCCACAAATTTCATTCAAACTAAAACCAATCAATTAAAGTCAATTTGTCCCTATTATGGACCTACGAGGCCTAAAACATACATCATTAATGGTCCAGGACTAAATCGAGAACTCACGAAAATTCTAAGAAAATTTATAGGTTAAAGCCTCACACGCCCGTGTGGAGGCAATGACACGGGCGTGTGCTTGGGGACATGCCCATGTCCCACACCCATGTGGGATTATTAGATTTATTTTCCAATTTGAACGTACAGGGGTTTTCACACAGCTGAGCACATGCCCGTGTGGCAGCCCGTGTGATTTTAGCAAGCATTTTGTTTATGACATCATTATACAAATTTGAGGCACACGGCCAAGCACACGCCCGTGGCCTGAGGCTGTGTCCTCCACACGGTTGAGACACACGGCCGTGTCTCTGCCCATGTGTTAGTACCATACATGTTAACTAAAATTCAAGGTGCAGGGATACACGCCGAATGACAGGCCTGTGGGCTGACGTGTGTCACACAGGCTAGACACACGCCGGTGTGTATACCCGTGTGGACCATTTGGAGCTACTCTCAAGTCATTGGTCACCCTTAAACAATCATAACTTCCATAGTCAATGCATATCTCATGATAATTTGGACACTTAAACATGCAACATATAGCATCACTATGACCCTTTCATACTAGTCCATTAGTATTCACACAACCTTATCTTTAGTCATTCCACACCAATTTCATGTCATTCCACACCAATTCATGGTTTACCATATTCCTTATAATCAATCCATTATGAGTGCTAATCATGCAACCACATACTAGCAAATAAATAGTCATCCATCAAACCAACACATACACATCTTAGTATGCATGTAAAGGTGAACTTAGAGATACATCTCAAGCATTAATATGGACCAAATCACATTGCCACATACAAAATAATCAATGCCCAAATGAGTCATTACACTTGGCTACTTCAACATGACACATATACACAAAACAGACAAGTTTCCTATACATGCCATGACCAAAATAATTGAACCCTTTTATACCCAAAATTCTTGAAGATAGTGTGATCCAAGCTCCAACGTCTCCTGATCCTTTAAGCTACCTTAACGTATCTAAGAGAAGGTGAAAAGAGGAGGGTAAGTTATAAAGCTTAGTAAGTACACATACAAATAATCTACATTTTTGCAATTATTGATAATCTATGCATAATTACTTATCCATTATGATACTTTTCATCATGTCATATATATATATACACACTTACCTTCCATATTCATATGCACATGCTTATCCAAATACATATCTTTCCATAATATCATCATATACTAAGTCCTCATAGGGTTTTAGTACATACCTGTGCCATCTTGCACACATATGGCTTACTTAAATTTTACTTTCGGAATTCATATTATGTTACCCGTTGAACACTTGGAATATGATTCAGACAGAAGAAATGCACAGAAGTGCCTGAACGTAGCCTTGGCTACCTGACAGAAAGTGTACCAAAGTACCTCATATCACAGAATCACATGCCGCTCTCATGAGAGTGTGGGCCTTGGCCCACTCGGAAATGGAATCAGATACAACTTAGGGCCTTAACCATTCTTAGACATAACATGCATATCTATGCCCACCAACCCTGCACACCATCTCCGTCCAACCTAACACACCATGTGGGGATAAAATCGACCCACCCATCCCTACACACCAAATATAAGGATAAATCAACCCATCCAACCCTACATACCATAGAGTACCGTAATATGACACATATCATAAATACGCAGCTAAGCTTCCAGATAACGGGCTTACGAAGCCCTTCAGTTCTTCCTTCACTTCATCAATACCACCCCAATGCAATGCATCATACGAGAATGGCATGTTGTGATGCAGGTTAATAGATATGTACTCATAATCAAATCAGAACATGAATATATACTTATCACGCGATATCATATCACAAAATAAGGGTCTAAGTATTCTTACCGACTCTACAACAGGTCACAGTCGTCTTGGGTGACCCGTGCAACCTTTTAGAATAATTCAGAAAATGGGCTCACATGCCATGTGGCCTACCCGTGTGGGCCCATATGCCCGTGTAACCCACATGGCTCAAATTAGCCTTGGCCATGGGGATACATGGCCTGGCCCAAATTTCCACACGCCCGTGTGGATCACTTGTATGGGCCTACACGCCTGTGTAGCCCACACAACCCAAATGATCGAACCCGTCTCTTACACACAGCCTATCAGCCTTCACACAACCTTGTCCGTTGCGCTCATGTCGCGTACGCATGGCCTGGTTCGTCGACCACACACTCGTGTATTTCCACACGGCCTGGTTCGTCGACCACACGCCCGTGTAGCATCGACAGGACAGTTTTTGACTTTCATCGAATCTCATTTTTTGTGCAATCAGAGTACACACCTGGTATTGTTTCAAAGCTAACGCAACCACAAGCACTCCAGAACCTAACCTCAAACAATACATCACTTAGTTAGTCATTTAAATCGAGTTACCAAAGATAGGAAATTCCTGGAAGTTAACGACGACCTTACCTCTAACTATCAACGACAGTTCCCCACTGAACTAAGAGTCGTTTTAGCAATCCACAGCACCTTGGTTATCTCCTAAATAGAAAACAGTCTCTTAACATCCCAATAATCAAAAACGAGACCAAAAGCACCCCTTTACTTACGGAGTTTGCCCAAACACAGAGATGAATAATGACGAAGGAAAAGGACCCAAAAACTAGTATTAAAGAGAAGTAAAATCGATAGCAATAGGGGATTTTTAGTTGGGGGAGAAAAAGAAAAGAGGGTGGGGAGGGAGAATTTTGCATAGGAAAAACGGCAGAAACACAACTTTTTGGGAAAAAGAACTAAAATCTGATAACTGCCCTATCCCAGTCTCCCTAATTTTGTCCATCAACCTCTTCACTATCAATATTAGAGTCCATCTCAAACACTCACACGGTACAAGCAATAAAATAAATCCCTTGCTCACGCAGGGATTCGAACTCCAGACCTCCAGACACTTAACACTCCACTTAACCACTAGACCAGCAGGCCCATTCTGATATAGTCTTACTAGCATTTAAACTTAAGCCTACTGAACAAGAGTAAGGTTTTATTCATCAAAATACCAAAATTTTCCAAGACTAAGGCTTGAACTTGGGACATCTCACACATACCCAGAACACATAACCACTGAAGTAGGTACTCAATTCAAATAATTACATAAACAATTCTATAAAATGTAGGGTGTTACAGTGTTGGTATAGATTTGATAGATGATTTAAGAATTTGTAAGTAATTATGTATTGATGATTTTTGGTACGAGCTTACGAAGCTTTTGAAAGCTTACTCTGTATGTGTTTGCATTGTTTTATAGATATTGAAGCTACTGTAAGCTCAAGAATCGTCAAGGATCATCACCAGACTATCGAATCTTATTTTGGTACTTTTGAAAATGTATATTTTTAAAGTATGGCATGTATAGGCTAGTAGTTGTGGAATTATGTTTTGTGATGTATATACTTAGCCATGTGATTTGGCTAGTTGGTGTTTAAACTCATAGTTGATAATGGCTTATGGTATGTGGTGTTAATATGCAATTGTGGTATGTTTTAGTTGGTAAGTTTTGGTAAGTTTAGCTTGAGATTGAATGATGTATGGAAGGAAATGTGTTGGTATGATCTTATTTTATGTTGGCATGAATTGGTAAGGTTGATAAATAGGAAAATGTTGATATTGTTATGATATAAATGATGAATGTTTCGGCATAAAATTGGTTGAAATGGTGGTGCATATATGCTTGTTTCTTTGCTTATAGGTTGACCCAAATTTGGGGTGGCAAATTGGCTATTCAAATGGCCTATTTTTGTCCACACGGGCAGAAACACGAGCATGTGTCTCGGGCGTGTGTCTCAGCCGTGTGTCATCGTGTGTCCCCTAGGGTACCCTACAATTGTAAGTCAGGCCCGGACACAGCTAAAGCAAACGGGCGTGTGGCTAGCTGTGCGGCCCAAGTCAGACTTGACCACGACCAAGGCACACGGGCTTGTAACTTCCTAAAATAGGACCCAATCGAAATGGTGGTTTTGGGATCACAAATCTAACATTAAAATATTTACTTTATGATTATTATGAGGCCTAGAATATGAGTATATACATGTGTTAAAATTTCATGAAGAAATTTTTCGAGTAATCAAAATATTTACTTTATGATTATTATGAGGCCTAGAATATGAGTATATACATGTGTTAAAATTTCATGAAGAAATTCTTCGAGTAACGTGTAAAATTCAAAATTAGGGACTAAATTGAATAAATCACAAAACTTGAATTCTAGAAGCAATATGTATGAAATTGCTTTGGGTTATGAATTAGAAGGTCTTGGAGAGAAATTTTCTCAAATTCTAAGTTTTTGGACAATAATGGGCTTGCATGGATGGAATTTTAAGGAAAGGGCTTAAGGGCATTTTGGTCATTTGGTATTTTAATGAAATAAAATGGGAAAAATGAACTAAAATAAGCCCATTCTCTTCCTTGTCCAGTCAAAACTTCAAGGGTTTCCATAGCTAGGGTTTTCAAGCTTTCCAAGCTCAATAGCAAGTGCCCCAAAGCCCCGCTTTTCATGCTCTTTGTATTTCTGAAATCTCGGTAGCTTGCTCTCTCCATTTCTACCCATATTTCATGCTAGGGTTCATGTTTAAAAATTTACCCATGCATGATTTGCTTGTGTTTTGATGTATTGTGGAGGAATATGAAAGATGAATGTGTATTAAACATCTTTTCCTAGTTGATTTTCATGAAAAACCCTTATAGGGACTATTTTGCAAAAGATGTAAATGTGAGGTAGAAATGAGAAAATATTGGAAAATGTGTGCTACCATAAGAAGAAAAAGTGTTTGGCTAGGCTTGGGTAAGATAGAAAGTGCATGTGTTTCATTACACGAGCCTAGGGACTAAATTGTAAAAATGTGAAAGGTTAGGGGCAAAACGGTCATTTAGACCAGGGGTAGATATTAAACTTGAAATGTATAATGTAGTGTATTAATGAGTTAAATTTTGTTGTTATAGACCCGAGGAACAAATTTTGGAGGTCAATCGAGGTAAACGCAAGGTTTCGGAATAACCGAAACACAACTCCGAAAAGAATACTAGGTAAGTTCGGATAACTTAAAGTAAACTCCTAATATGCATAATTGAATGATTTATGAATGCATGATGATTGCATTTATTATTAGCATGAAATATCATAGAAATGCATATTTGATGGTAACATGTGAAAAATGTCGCGGATGAGGTTGACAAAAGGAATTCGATGGATAAACCCTCATTGATATGTGTAAAGAGATCCTGCATGTGTTGCAGTAAGGATTTTTCCCGGACGGGTAATCTGTGATCTCAAGTATGAAAAGGATCTAACCTGGATGGGTGTTCCTTGAATGATCAAGCCTCCCGAAGAATATGTGTGCATTATGGATTTAGCCCAGACGGGTAATCCGATTAGGGTCTGAATTTAGCCTGGACTGGTAATTCAGATCCGAGCTCATTAAGAGTGTTTGTCGTTATAAGGGATTTAGCCTGGGCTGGTAATCCCGACATCACCTTATGAGTTCATGATATGGGGGATTTAGCCTGGACTGGTAATCCTACCATGAGATGTGAGGTTCGCGGGAGTGTATATATGTGAAATAATCATTTGTATGAATTGACGGATAATGGGTATTCCATCGAGATTTCCTAGAAACTCAACGGGATTAATATGATGTATGTCAATAAGATGATGAATGATGAGCTCATCTACATAAATTACCTGATGTTTTGTTACGTAACTAACTCATTGACTGAGTGCATGTGATAGGGAAGTGTTTCATAATTGATGATTTCATGATTTAAATATGGATGTATGCTAATTACTCAGTAAGTTTACTTTCCGATTATTCAAGCTTACTAAACATGTAAGTGCTTATCCATCACTTTTTCCCTGTCTCACAGAGCTTGAGGACTCGAAAGGATTGGAAGACGATTGGAGAGTCAACACACTATCAACTAGACAAGCTTTGGTATAAGGACTTTGTTTGTTTTGTTCAATGGCATGTATAGTATTTTTGAGTATTTTATTATATGTGTCATTTGATTTGCCAAATGAAGGCATGTAAGAATATGTTTATCTCCTTGTATATGGCCACGAAAAATGGATTAATTGAAGTAGGCTGTGACCTAGGAATTTATGCATGGTTTTATTTACAAGTGATGGGTCGTTACCAATTGGCAATGAGTCACATGAACGAGCCAATTTCAGATGAATTAAAGTGACATGGGAACCTATAAACACTAAATGGGAAATAAGCTATCATGTATGAAGCCAATGATATGAGGTTTCCATACATCTAGTTTAATCAAGATTATTTACAAGTGAATAATTGTGTTTTTACTTTGAATTTGGTAACCATTAAGCACAAGTAGTAGAAAGGGGTGACTAAAGGCTTGGAAAATAGCCTATTAGAATCCACATGGTTAGACACACGGGCGTGTGTCTAGGCTGTGTGTGACGCACGGTTCCCTCCCATGGGCGTGTGCTATGGCCGTGTGTCCCCTGCATTTAAAATTTTAGCTCAAAGTTGTACACGGGTAGGCCACACGGGCGTGCACCATGGTCATGTTAGAAAGAAGTGTCGTCCATGGGCAGGCAGCACGGGTGTGTGCCATGGCCGTGTTGATAAGTCAATGTTGCCCACGGCTGAAGGGCATGGGAGTGCCTCAAGTCACACGGGCATGTGAGTCTACACGGGCCACCTACACGGGCGTGTAACACTTTATGGTAAGGAAAAATTTCCTAAGGAGCCCAAGGTTTATCAAACATACCTGAATGTGTCCCGCATGTCTCTAGGTATGTTATAGGCCTCGAAGGCCTATATAGGGGACGAGTTGTTCATGGATGAAAAGCTTAAAATTTGAGTAAAACTTGGTGACCCAATTTGGTACGTTTCAAAATGTAAAGTCCTGGTAATGCCTCGAACCCTATCCCGATGTTGGGTACTAGTGAGGGGTGTTACATTTATTGGTATCAGAGCTACGGTTTAGTGGGTTCTAGGACTACCGTAGAGGATGTTAAAGTTCGCTATACATGCCATTATTCAAATATTGATAGTGTGACGTCTCCTAATTTTTTAAACTGTTTTGAATATAGTGAATGTCTTCCAATCAAGCACAAGATGAGTTCAAGGGAGCCGAAAGCCACGCTCCAGCTTTCGTACAGTGAGCTGTTTCAAGTAGTAGTAAAAGGCTGATGTCAAAAGGCCAAGAAGAGGTCTGAGCTGCCTTCTTTGATATGATAGATGAAAGGTTTGGGGATTATCTGAGAAATCACCCCAATATACCAAGACCTCCCCCGCCCCCTAACCAATCTGATGAGGATGTGCCACGAGGTATGGCACCGATGAGAATCGGTAAAGCCCTTGTAGATAAGCTTAGAAAGTATGGGGTTGAGGAATTCAGAGCTAAAGTTGATGATAACGCTGAAAGTGCCAAGTTCTGGCTCGAAAATACTACACGGGTGCTAGATAATTTGTCATGTACACCCGAGGAATGTTTGAAGTGTGTTGTGTCCCTTTTGAAGGACACTGCAGACAATTGGTGGAAGATCGTATCCTTGGTAGTGCCAAAAGAAAATATTACTTGGCATTTCTTCCAAGCAGAGTTTTGGAAGAAATATATTAGCCAATGGTTTTTGGACCGAAGCGAAAGAAGTTCCTGGAACTCAAACAAGGGAACAAGACTGTACCAGAATATGAGAGAGAGCTCGTACGACTAAGTTAGTACACAACTAAATGGGACCAAACTGAATCTAAAATGTGAAAATGCTTTGAGGAAGGTCTAAATGATGATATCAAGTTGTTGATTGGGATATTAGAAATACAGTAGTTTGCCGCATTGACCGATCGAGCCAAAAAGTCTGAGGAACTTAATGATGAAAGAAAACAAGCTAAGAGAGAGGCTTGAGTTGCGAGCAAGAGGTAAAACACTCTCGTTCTCCGCAAAGAAAGCCAAAAGCCTATATGAACGCTCCACTTCGTCAGTGGGATATTCGGGTAGATTGAGAAGCTCTAAACGATAGGTTAAAAGTCTTGCTCCCCGATGGTAACTAGTGTGGGGAGTATAGATGATCAAAACCCGAAGTGTGAGAGCTGTAACAAATTTCACTTCGGAGAGTGCTGAATGAAGAGTGGCGCGTGTTTCAGATGTGGTTCTCTTGATCATTTTCTCAGAGACTGCCTGGAATGAGCCAAAAAAGAAGTGGAAATAGCTCCGAAGTTTAGTGCTCCCATTCTACGAGGTAGACCTCCGAGATACCCTGGGAGTGCTAGTGGCAATCGAGTCGTGACTAAAGACGCTGCAAAATCAGAGGTTTGAGCCTCAGCAAGAAAGTATATGATACGTGCTCGAGAGGAAGCCGCTGCTCCTGATGTTATTACAGGTACTTTCTCTCTTTTTAATATAAGTGTTGTTTCTTTAATTGACCCGGGGTCGACGTATTCATATATCTGCATGAGATTGGCATCTAGTATGAACATACCTGTTGAACATACGGAAGATATTATTACAGTATCGAACCCACTAGGCAAATCAGTTCTAGTTGATAAAGTCTGTAAGAATTATCCTTTGATGATTCAAGGTCGTTTTCCGGCTAACCTTATGTTGTTACTATTTGATGAATTTGATGTAATACTTGGTATCAATTGGTTAGCCCTTCATGATGTAACAGTAAATTGTGGTAGTAAGTATATTAAGTTAAAATGCCCGGATGGTAAGATTCTACAGGTCGAATCAAGAGAATTGGGCTCGTCGCTGGTTGTCATCATGACAATGGTTGCCCAGAGATATATGAGGAAAGGATATGAAGCCTACCTTGCATTTGTACTGAACACTAAGGAAACAGAGCTAAAAATCAAGTTCATGTCGATGGTATGTGAGTACCTAGATGTGTTTCTGGAAGAATTACCCGAATTACCTCCTGAAAGGGAGATAGAGTTTGGTATTGAATTGGTGCCAGGGATGACTCCCATTTCTATTGCCCCGTACAGAATGGCACCTACCGAGCTGAAGGAGTTAAAAGCACAGTTGCAAGAGCTGATGGATAAAGGATCCTAGGCCATGTTTTTCAACTTGGGGTGCACCCGTGTTGTTCGTAAAGAAGAGAGATGGTTTGATGAGGTTATGTATTGATTATGGAAAACTGAACAAGATGACTATCAAGAATAAGTATCCTTTGCCAAGGATCGATGATTTGTTTGACCAGTTGAGAGAAGCCACCGTATTCTCCAAGATAGACTTGAGGTCTGGCTATTATCAGCTAGGAGTTAAGGACTCAGATGTACCCAAGACAGCTTTTAGGATGAGGTATGGCCATTGTGAATTTCTTGTCATGCCATTTGGGCTGACGAAAGCACTGGCTGTGTTTATGGATCTAATGAATAGGATCTTTTGGCCATATTTGGATAAGTTTGTCATTTTGTTTATTGAAAACATTTTGATCTACTCAAAAGATGAGAAAAGCATACGAAGCACCTAAGAATTGTGTTGCAGACCTTGCGGGAAAAGCAACTGTATGCTAAGTTTAGCAAGAGTGAGTTTTGGCTCTAGGAAGATGGATTTTTAGGTCATATAGTTTAGGGTGAGGCATCCGAGTTGATCCAAGTAAGATTTCTGCAATTGTTGAATGGAAATTGTCTAAGAATGTAACTGAGGTTAGAAGCTTTTTGGGCTTAGCTGATTACTATCGAAGGTTTGTAAAAGGATTTTCCATGATAGCGACTCTGATGACGAAGCTGCTACAGAAGAATGTTAAGTTTGAATGGACAGATAAGTGTTAGTAAAGTTTTGAGAAGTTAAAGACATTGCTGACCGAAACTCTTGTTTTAATGCTACCTGAACTGGGAGCAGAGCTTGTGGTCTACAGTGATGCATCCTTAAATGTATTGGGTTGTGTACTTATGCAAAATGGCAAGGTGATAGCCTATGTTTCAAGGCAGTTAAAGCCTCACGAGAAGAATTATCCAACCGAGGACCTAGAGCTTGTTGCTATTGTTTTTGCCTTGAAAATTTGGAGGGATTATTTGTATGGCGAGACTTGCCGTATATTCACGGACCATAAGAGTTTGAAATACTTGATGACTCAGAAAGAATTAAATTTGAGACAATGGAGATGGTTAGAATTAATTAAGGATTATGATCTGATTATCGACTATCACTTGGGAAAGGCGAATGTGGTCACCGATGCATTAAGTAGAAAATCCCTGTATGCTTTGAAAGCCATGGATACTCGTTTGACATTATTTGATGATGATTCATTTCTGGTCGAGCTGGAGGCTAGGCCAACATTTCTGTAGGAAATTCATGATGCTCAGCTTAATGATGATGACTTGCAAGCAAAAAGAGCTCAATGTGAGTCTAGTGTTGAGTCAGATTTCTGAATTAGTCCTGATGGATGTTTAATGTTTAGAGATAGGGTTTGTGTACCCAAAGACAATGAACTTATTCGGAAGATTTTGCAAGAAGCACAGAACAGTCGTCTGTCTATTCACCCGGGAAGTACCAAGATGTACAACAATTTAAAGAAGATGTACTGGTGGAATGGCATGAAAAGAGATGTTTCTAAATTTGTATCGAAATGCTTGGTATGTCAGCAAGTTAAAGCTAAACATCAAGTGCCTTCAGGTTTGTTACAGCCTGTAGTGGTCCCCGAATGGAAGTGAGTCAAAGTTACCATGAACTTCGTGATGGGATTACCTTTAACTCTGAAAAAGAAATATGCCATATGGGTTATAGTGGACAAATTTGACAAAGTCAACTCATTTCATCCTGGTAAGAACGGATAATTCTCTTAATAGATTGGCCGATTTGTACATTTCTGAGATAGTATGATTGCACGGAGTACCACTGTCGATTATTTCGGATAGAGACCTGAGGTTCAGTTCAATATTCTGGAAGAAGTTACAAGAAGCCTTGGGTACAAAGTTGAGCTTTAGCACAACTTTTCACCCTCAGACCGATGGCCAGTCTAAGCGGATGATTCAGATTCTCGAAGACATGTTGTGTTGTTGTATCCTCGAATTTCAGGGTAGCTGGGAAAAATACCTACCATTGGTAGAATTTGCCTACAACAATAGTTTTCAAACAAGTTTGAAGATGACACCTTATGAGGCCTTGTATGGCAGGAAGTGTCAAACTCCATTGTATTGGACAGAACTTAAGGAAAATCAGATTCATGGAATTGATCTGATTAAAGAAACTGAAGAAAAAGTTAAAGTAATGGGATTGTTTAAAAGCGGCATCAGATAGGCAAAAGTCTTATGCTGATCTGAAAAGAAAGGAAATTAAGTTTCAAGTTGGAGATAGAGTATTCTTGAAAGTATCTCCATGGAAAAAGGTATTGAGATTTGGTTGGAAAGGTAAACTGAGTCCACGATTTATCGGACCGTACAAGATCACCAAAGAGTTGGACCGTTAGCCTATCGTTTGGGGTTACCACTGGAACTGGAAAAGATTCATGATGTGTTCCATGTATCCATGTTAAGGAGATATCGACCAGACCCCTCTCATGTAGTTTCACTGACTGAGATTGAAATTTGACCAGACATAACTTATGGAGAGGAACCGGTTAAGATATTGGCTCGTGAAGTTAAACAGTTGAGAAATAAAGATGTGGCTCTAGTAAAAGTTTTATGGCATGGACATGGTGTAGAAGAGGCTAAATGGGAGCCGGAAGAAACCATGAGAAGTCAATATTCGAATCTATTTCCTGGTTAGACTTTCGAGGATGAAAGTCCCTAAGGGGGGAGAAATGTAACATCCTGAAATAAGGCCAGTCGAAATGGTGGTTTCAGGATCACAAATCTGACATCAAAATATTTACTTTATGATTATTATGAGGCCTAGAATATGAGTATATGCATGTGTTAAAATTTCATGAAGAAATTCTTTGAGTAAGGTGTTCAATTGGAAGTTAGGGACTAAATTGAATAAATAAAAAAACTTGAATTCTAGAAGAAATTTGTATGAAATTGCTTTGGGTTATGAATTAGAAGGTCTTAGAAAGAAATTTGCCCAAATTTTAAGTTTTTGGACAATAATGGGCTTGCATGGATGGAATTTTAAGGAAAGGGCTTAAGGGCATTTTGGTCATTTGGTATTTTAATGAAATAAAATGGGAAAAATGAACTAAAATCAGCCCATTCTCTTCCTTGTCCAGTCGAAACTTCAAGGGTTTCCATAGCTAGGGTTTTCAAGCTTTCCAAGCTCAACAGTAAGTGCTCTCAAGCCCCATTTTTCATGCTCTCTGTATTTCTGAAATCCTAGTAGCTTGCTCTATAACATCCCGAATTAGGGCCTAATCGGAGTAGTGGTTCCGTGACCACAAATCTGAGACAAAAATAATTATTTTATAATTATTTTTATGTTTATGATATGATTCCAAGATTGTGTGAAAAGTTCGTGATGAAATCCTATGCCTAAAGTGCTTAAATTGAAATTAGGGACTAAATCGAATAATTTGCAAAACTTGCATTCTAGGAGTTTTTAGTATGAAATTGTTTTGGAATATTAATGAGGAGGTCTTAAATAGAAATTTGACCAATTTCTAAGTCTATGGACAAAAATTGGACATGGATGGAATTTTTGGAAAGTTTAGTAGTAAGGGCATTTTGGTCATTTAGTTATTAAAATGAATTAAAAACAAAATTAAAAGTCAATTTTTGTCCATCTTCATCATTAGGCCGAAATTTCAAGGGTTCTCCATAGTTAGGGTTTGTTTCAAGCTTCCAAGCTCCATAGTAAGTGATTCCAAGCCCCGTTTTTAATGTTCTTTACGTTTTTGGAATCCCGGTAGCTCGATCAAGCTTATGCTAGCAATAATTCAACCTAGGGTTCATATTTGGAAAAATACCCATAGGTGAAATTTGTGTATTTTGGTGTTTTATGATAGAATATGAGGTTTTAAATTATGTTAGACAACTTGTACTACTCGGTTTTAAGCGAAAACGAGTAAAAAGGCTTAATTAGTAAAAATACCTAATAGTCATAAGTACATGTTAGAGTGTGAATTTGATGTTGCCATAGAAGGGAAAAATGATCAGCATGTCATAAAACATAATAATAAGGGATGAAGTTTAATTCCCGAGCCTAGGGGCAAAACTGTAATTATGCAAAAGTTTAGGGGCAAAAATGTAATTTTTCCAAAGTTCGTATTAAATGCTGTTTTGATGAATGTATGTATTAAATAAGATTAATTTGGCATTATAGATCAAGAGAAACGAGATTCAAGTCGCGATCGAGGGAAAAATAAAGTTTACAAAGAATAGGCTCGATTGTTAATAATTTTGTACCGAGGTAAGTTCATGTGTAAATGTAGTAACATTATTGTCATTTTAAGCAATTTAATGTTGTTTATATGATATGATGCTGATTATTATCATGAAATATTATGCTTTGTGGTTATTGTTGAATAATATGTAATTATGTGAATTACTTGATGAGTATGAACTATCACCAAAGTATCGATTTTGATATTCCGTGGAAGACGGTAAAGATGTGTGATCGAGGAAAACGCCCGTTTGAACCTTGGGAATAGATTAGAATACAAGTGACATGTCACTAGGATGGTTGAGTTTCGAACTCGTTGAGTTGAGTCCAAGTTCGTGAGATGTAACTAGGCATCCTAGGTCGTTGAGTTGAGTCCGAGTTCAATTATGGGCGGGTTACATGGTAGCTTGGCTACATAAGTTCCACAGGCTATTGAGTTTGTCTAGCTGCAGGTATGGCTCTTATGTTCATGAGATATGCGTATTCGAATTATATTCCGATGTGTTCAACGGGTGAATCTTAAGTGAATAAGAAGAAGGCCTAAAACGAATGTGACATGTTGGTAAGTGTGGTAAATGAGAAAATTTGACAAGTATGTGCTTAAACCCTCGGATTGAAAACTTGGTATGATGAAATCGTAGAAAGATATTAAATGTAGATGAAACATGAATGTCTTGGTGTTGTTTATGCAAATTATGTTTTATGTGAGCTTCTGTGATTATGTTACTTGCTATTTGCATGTGAACTTACTAAGCATTTGTGCTTACTCCCTCCTTTTCTTTCATTGTAGTTTTGACAAGCCGGCTTGAGAATCGGGATAGGTCAAAGACTCGCTCACACTATCCGAAGGTTAAATTGGTAAAATGGCTTGTGTATTTTGAATGTGGCATGTATGGCAAAACACTCACTTTGTGTAATTGATCTTATGATATGGCTATTGTTTGGTAAGAAAAGTGTTTTTAAATGATTAGCCATTGGAATGGCCAATCTAAGTCATATTTGAAGTTATGTATGTTTAAAATGCTATTTAGTCCATGAAAATCCTTAGTAAAGTGAAATTTGCCATAAAACAGAATCTGACAGCAGCAGTGATGTAAATTTGAAAAATCACTAAAAATAGTAGAAATGGAATTAAATGATGAGTAAGTTATGAAATTGAAGCAGCTTAATTAGTCTATTTTTATATGGATTGAACAAAACAAGTATATAAATTATATTTTATGAGATATTTGAATTTTTGTGAAACAGGGCCAGAGTGATTTTTGGATCCCCTGTTCTGATTTTAAAAATTCATCATAAATTGTAAAAACATAATTAGAAGTCATGCTTTATATGTAAAGATTCCTTATTGGGTCTAGTTTTAAGAGAAACAAACTTCATAGTCATTGAAATTCTGTAAAGAGAGATATTTGATTTGTAATATACAGAGGTCAGAGCAGTTGAACCCTAAAACAAGGGAGACTTTAACTAATAAACTATACTAATTGGCTTGACCAAAACTTCTAGAAAAAAATTAGTAAATAGATATATGAGTCTAGTTTCAGGGAAAATTTACAGAATTGGATTTCAAATTTACAAAATTTACAAAAATTTACAGAATTTTTAACCGACTATGACGCAGATTGCTAGCTTAACTGGAAATTTTAAAAATAAATTGTTTGACCTGTTTAAGTAATGAATTAAGTCTGTTAACACCTCGTGTTCGACTCCGGCGATGGTCTCGGGTACGGGGCATTACATTTGGTGGTATCAGAGAAGGTTTAGTCAGTTCTCGGACTAATGTGTTGTATGTACGGGTTTTGCTATACATGCCATATATAATGTGATAGTGTGACGACTTCTGACCTTTTAAATGATTTTTTTATAGTAAATGGATCTAGATCCAGTTGCGGCTGATGATGTAGAGAGTAATGCACCAGCTTCGGCTGAAGGGGCGGTGCCAACTGAAAATCAACCTCCTACTGTTGGTCAAGGAGGAGGAGAAGGGGCTTGGGAAGCCTTTCTCCAAATGATGAGTGCCTGGTATACTGAGTTCGTTCGTACGAACCCGAATGCACAACCTCCCCCACCTTTCCCGATCCTCAACCTGTACCCCAGATGCCTCAAGGTGTAGATCTAATGAAATTTCATAGAACTCCAGTTGACAGAATCCGTAAACAAGGGGTCGAAGAATTCAGGGCAAATATTGATCATGATGCCGAGAAAGCAGAGTTTTGGCTCGAGAATTCTATTCGAGTATTTGATGAATTGTGTTGTACACCTGAGGATTGCTTGAAATGTGCTATATCATTGTTGAGGGATTCAGCTTATCATTGGTGGAAGACATTGATTTTAGTAGTATCGAAAGAGAATGTAACTTGGGAGTTCTTTCAAGAAGAATTTCGGAAGAAATATATTAGTGAAAGATTTATTGATCAGAAGCGTAAAGAGTTTCTTGAATTAAAGCAGGGGAACATGACAGTTACTGAATACGAAAGGAAGTTTGTCAGGTTGAGTAAGTATGCTAGAGAATATATTCCTACAGAAGCTAAAATGTGCAGACGATTTGAAGACGGACTCAATAAAGACATCAAATTATTTGTTGGGATTCTTAAATTAAAAGAAATGGTAGTACTGGTTGATCGAGCTTGCAAGGCTGAAAAACTACTTAAAGAGAAGAAAAAGGTAGAGGCTGAGACTAGAAATTGGAAGAAAAGACCAACAAGCAGTTCATTCTCACAGTAATCCAGAAAATCTAGAAATATGAATCCTCGTTCACAGGTTTCGGCTGGACAATCATATGGAAATTCTAAGAAGCAAAATGTGGGTCCTAAATCTCAGACTACTTCTGCGGCTAGTGTGAGAAATACGAGATTTGTTAAGCTTGAGTGCCAGCGGTGTGGCAGAAATCATTTTGGCCCATGTAGAGCGAATGAATGTTTTCAGTGTGGTTCTCTAGATCATTTTATTAGAGACTGCCCAGAGAGAGCTGAGAAAGAAAATTTTCAGAATGTAAAAGCTAGTGGTGCAGACTTGAGGAGAAGATATTCGAGAAAAGCTGGAAATGAAGCAAGCAGCAAAAATGTAGCCAGAGATTCAGCAGCTAAATCTGAAGCAAGGGCTCCAGCTAGAACTGATGCTATAAAGGCACGTGAAGATGCTTCATCACCTGATGTGATTACTGGTATATTTTCTCTTTATGATGTTAATGTTATTGCTTTGATTGATCCCGGTTCTACTTATTCATATTTATGCATGAAACTGGTGTCTAGTATGAATATACCTGTTGAGAACACAGAATTTATGATTAGAGTCTCGAATCCGTTAGGCAAATGTGTGATAGTTGATAAAGTATGCAAGAAATGCCCTTTAATGATTCGGGGTCATTACTTTCTAGCCGACTTGATGTTGTTTCCGTTTGATGAATTTGATTTATTTTTGGAATGGATTGGTTGACTGTAACACCCCGAACCCGAAACCGACACCGGAGTCGAACACGAGGTGTTAACTGGCTTTAACCCCTTACAAAATTTATTTTCCAGACACTGCCCAACCTGTGTACTAGTCGTTTTAAAAATCATATCTTGAGTTTCGTAACTCGAAAATCAGTTTCGTAATTTTTCCCAGAAACTAGACTCATGTACCCATCTATGTATTTTTTTCTAGAATTTTTGGTTGGGCCAATTAGTACAGTTTATTAGTCAAATTTCCCCAAGTTGCAGGGGTCGACTACACTGACCTTTTCCCATTACGACTTGAATATCTCCCTGCGCGGGGCTTCAATACTGATGCCGTTTGTTTCTATGAAAACTAGACTCAGAGAGGAATCTTTACATATATGGTACGACCCCTAATTATCTCTGGTTAATTTATAATGAATTTCCAAAGTCGGAGCAGGGAATCCAGAAACCGTTCTGGCCCTGTCCCACAAAAATCTGATTACCTCTTAATATACTGCCCATATGATCTTTTCGTTACTTCCTCATGAAAGCAGACTCATCGAGCTTCGATTACATAATTTATTCATCAATTAATTCCACTCCTACTATTTTTAGTGATTTTTCAATCTCATGACACTGCTGCTACCAGCATCTGTTACGAAAGTAACTAGGTCCATTTCATGCCTACCCTTGATCCAACTCAATCGAACATTCGTGCCATTTTCGCATGGCTTAAAGTTTACATGCCATAATTCAAACACAACGTACTAGCTTATACATGCCAAAATGTTCTTCTAAGCCAACTAAGAAGAAAGTACCAAAACTTGCTATCCGGTGTGATGACTTCGATGACGGCCCGACCACGCAAAAATAGATGAGTCCAAGCAACCTATAATGGGTGACAAGGAAACACCGAGTGAGTTTATAACTCAGTAAGTCATAAGCAATGCACTACCATCCATCAATATCATTATCACAAGAGAAAACAAAATGGAACGAGGCTAATTACTCCATCCATTCCGAACCATACCATAGTTCCTCCAACCTATCAATTCAATTTCATATCAATTCATGCATTCACATTCCATATACTCATCAATAGGACATTGAAGCATTTTCATAAATCAATTTATTTTTGTTACAATCAAACGACTAAACGGCCTTTCACCCATCCTACGATAAATTTTATGTACGTGACTTCAAGTATATTTGTCACATAGGTTCAAACTTACCGAGCTCAACACCAAGTATAAGCATAGCACCTATTAGCCATGTACTCAAGACACTTACCCGATCCGCTGTCCGCGATCGACTCAATAGTGTCGCACACATAGTGTCCATAATGATTCACGAATGTATATCGAGTCCGCACACTCAGTGCTATATAATCAACTCGCACACTTAGTGCTACATAATCAAATCGCACACTTAGTGCTACATAGTCAAACTCGCACACTTAGTGCCGCATGGTCAATTCGCACACTTAGTGCATCATACTCATTTCGCACACTTAGTGCAACATAGTCAAATCGCACACTTAGTGCTGTACAATTTAATCCCGCGCACTTAGCGCCAATCTCATGGTCATAAATGGTTATCCCGCACGTTTAGTGCCGAGATCAACAACTCAGTACATCTTACCTCTTTTCTTTCATTCAACGATTTCATCATCACATACGTACATGCACATATATATATATATATGTATATTTATTCATTCCATTCGCATCAATACATACACATTATGACCATTTGAAATAATACCAACTACATGCTTAATGACTTACCTCGTGTTGGGTAAGACGGTTCCAACTCGACTACTCGATAACCTTTTCTTTGCCTTTACTCGATTCACCTCCTTTAACTCCTTGAGCCAAATCAATAATTTAAAATAGTCATTAATCGACTATTCAAGTATTACTTTCAGAATAATATATATATTGATTTGACTTTCACACACATAGATTATAGTAAGCTTTATAATAGTCAATAAATAACTCATTGGCAAATTTTCATTAATGTTTACAACAAAATCACATATTCACTACGAGCTGTTTTCCTGAGCAGTAGTCGCTAAATTGTTTATAACTGGAGCTACAAAACTCCAAATCACTAGCCGTTAATTTTCCCCGAATATAGACTCGTATATCTTCCATCCATAAAATTTTCATAATTTTTGGCTTGGCCAATCAATACCAGATTTTTCTTAAAGTTTCCCCTGTTTCACTGTTTGACTATTCTGACCACTCTTCACTACGAATCAAATTTCTCATTTTACAGAATTCAAAATGTGTTGTATTTGATCTCATTTGAAACTAGACTCATTAAGGAGTCTAAGCATATAAATTTTATCTTATAATCATTTTTGTACAATTTATAATGATTTTCTAAAAACAGAACAGGGAATCTAGTAGTCATTTTGACTCAGCCCCACAATACTTCAAATATCTCAAGATCGGTAACTCTTTTGTTTTCATAGTTTCTTTTGTAAGAAAATAGACTCTTCAAGCTTTAATGGCATAATTCACTCAGCTTCTAATTCAACTCCTACAAATTATGGCGATTTTCCAAAATCACCTTACTGCTGCTGTCCCCAAACAGATTATTACCGAATCAAATACTAACATTAGCATTTCACCTTAATAGCTAGCTTGCCAAGCCTTAATTTAACATATTTTCATTCAATTTAGTCTAATAACGCATAAATGGGTAAATTACATTTTTACCCCTAATATTTCGCACTTTCACAATTTAGTCTTTATTCCACAAAACACAAAACACACAAAGTTTGGTCACACTCCTTAAGGGCCGAATCTTCCTAGTGCCCATATAAGTCCATACATCTCATGTATTTCACCTTTGAGTCCTTCAAAAATTTGTTTTTGTAATTTAGCTCTAACTACTCAAAATCACCAAAAACTTCAACACAAAACATATTAATCTTTAACATATCTTTCACTTTTCATCAACAACTATCAAAAAGCTCAAGCACT
Source organism: Gossypium hirsutum (assembly GCF_007990345.1). Classification (NCBI taxonomy): domain Eukaryota; kingdom Viridiplantae; phylum Streptophyta; class Magnoliopsida; order Malvales; family Malvaceae; genus Gossypium; species Gossypium hirsutum. The sequence goes on from NC_053432.1 coordinate 34,268,493, forward strand.
CATCAATGGCAAAACACAAAATCATCATCAATCCACAAAATTGAACCATGGGTTTTTAGAACTCAAGTCAACTACTAAAACATGCATGCATCTCAAGAACAACATCAAACATACCTTAGTCTAGCAAACCACCATAGCCGATTTTCTCAAGCTCTTCCCCTTCCTTTCTTTCCTCTATTCGGCCAAAGGTGTTCAAGAATGAACACACATTTTTTTTTTGTTTTCTTTCCTCAACTCACGGCAACAAGGGGGGTATGGATGAGACCATTTTTTTTTCATCACCCTTCCTTTTCATTGTTTAATTCCTTTCTTTAACTTATTTTAATTATCATGCTTAATATTTTATTTTCCTTACCATACATCACTAACACAACATGTTGGTGACATGTTTCCACCCATAGCATGGCCGGCCACTACATATTAGGGAGGGGGAATTTGACATGCAAGTCCCCTTTTTCTTCCACATGCACTAATAGGTCCTCATGCATTGACCTATCACATTTTAAAATTTTCTCATATAAGTCCTATTGACTAAATTCACATGCAATCGACTAAATCGAAGCTTGAAATTTTCACACATTGATGATTACATATTCTAGATAATAAACATCACATTCAAACCTTTCGGTGACTCGGTTTAGCGGTCCCGAAACCACTTCCCGACTAGGGTCAATTTTGGGCTGTCACATTGACATTGTATGATGCTATAATAAATTGCAAAGAAAAGGTTATAGAATTAAACTGTGAAAGTGGTGAAATTCTGCGGGTTGAACCAGACAAATTAGAGGCATTATCTAGTATGATTTCTTCGATGTCAGCTCAGAGATATTTGAGAAAGGGTTATGAAGCTTATTTGGCTTATGTAATTAATACAAAAGAAGTTGAAAAGAAAGTTGAATCAGTGCCGGTTGTGTGTGAATTTGCGGACGTATTTCCAGAAGAATTGCCGGGTTTGCCTCCAGTCAGGGAAGTAGAATTTGGTATTGATTTGATACCGGGAACAGCTCCGATCTCGATTGCTCCATATAGAATGGCACCAGCAGAGTTGAAAGAATTAAAGTCACAGTTGCAAGAGTTGACTGATAAAGGCTTTGTGAGACCGAGTTTTTCACCTTGGGGTGCTCCCGTGTTATTTGTGAAAAAGAAGGATGGTTCTATGAGATTGTGTGTTAACTATCGGCAGTTAAACAAGGTGACAATCAAAAACAAGTATCCATTGCCAAGGATTGATGATTTGTTTGATCAGCTAAAAGGAGCGACATGGTTTTCAAAGATTGACTTGAGATCTGGGTATTACCAGCTGCGAGTAAAAGAGTCGGATGTGCTTAAAACTGCTTTTAGAACAAGGTACGGCCATTACGAATTTTTAGTTATGCCATTCGGGTTGACAAATGCTCCTGCTGTGTTTATGGATTTAATGAATCGCATATTTCGTCCATACTTGGACAAATTTGTTGTGGTGTTTATAGATGATATTTTAATTTATTCAAAAGATGAGACAGAGCATGTTGAGCATTTGAGGATAGTTTTGCAAACTTTGAAAGATAAGCAGCTGTATGCTAAGTTTAGTCAAAGTGAATTTTGGCTCCGGGAAGTTGGATTTTTGGGTCATATTGTTTCAGGTGATGGTATACGGGTTGATCCTAGTAAGATTTCAGCCATTGTTGATTGGAAACCACCGAAAAATGTAACCAAGGTTAGAAGTTTCTTGGGGCTAGCTGGGTATTATCGGCGGTTTGTAAATGGATTTTCTATAATTGCTGCTCCTATGACTAGACTACTCCGAAAGAATGTTAAATTTGAATAGACGGAAGAATGTCAACAGAGTTTTGAAGAATTGAAAAAGTTACTAACTGAAGCACCAGTGTTGGTACAACCCGAATCAGGTAAAGAATTTGTGGTGTATAGTGATGCTTCTCGAATTGGCTTAGGATGTGTACTTATGCAAGAAGGAAAAGAGGTGGCTTATGCTTCGAGGCAGTTAAAATCTCACGAAAGAAATTATCCGACTCATGATTTGGAATTGGTTGCTATAGTGTTTGCTTTGAAGATTTGGCGACATTATTTGTATGGTGAAAAGTGCCGAGTATATACCGACCACAAAAGTCTTAAGTACTTGATGTCACAAAAAGACTTGAATTTGAGACAGCGAAGATGGTTGGAGTTATTGAAAGATTACGAGCTTGTTATTGATTACCATTCGGGAAAAGCGAATGTAGTTGCCGATGCTTTAAGCAGAAAATTGCTATTTGCTTTGAGAACTATGAACACTCGGTTAAAGATATCAAATGATGGTTCAATTCTAGCAGAGTTAAGAGCAAGGCCGATGTTTTTACAAGAGACTTCTGAAGCTCAGAAAAATGATCAAGATTTGCAAGCCAAGAGAAAGCAGTGTGAAGCTGATACGGGATCAGATTTCAGAATCGGTTCTGATGGTTGCTTGATGTTTAAAAATCAGATTTGTGTACCGAAAAATGATGAGTTAATTCAAAAGATTTTTCATAAAGCACATAATGGTTGTTTGGCGGTTCATCCGGGCAGTACGAAAATGTATAATGACTTGAAGAAAATGTACTGGTGGAGTGGAATGAAAAGAGATATTTCTGAGTTTGTATCAAAGTGCTTAGTTTGTGAACAAGTGAAAGCTGAACACCAAGTACCTTCGAGATTACTCCAACCTATCATGGTTCCTGAATGGAAATGAGATCGGATTACTAAGGATTTTATATCAGGGTTGCCGTTAACTCCGGGGAAGAAAAATGCCATCTGGGTAATAGTTGACAGACTGACTAAATCGGCTCATTTTATTTCGGTACGTATGTATTATTCTCTTAATAAGTTGGCTGAATTGTATATCCGTGAGATTGTTAGACTTCATGGAATACCTTTGTCAATCATTTCAGATAGAGATCCGAGATTTACTTCACGGTTTTAGCAAAAGTTGCAAGAGGCATTAGGTACAAAGTTAAATTTTAGCACTTCTTTTCATCCACAAACTGATGGACAATCAGAGAGAGTAATTCAGATTCTTGAAGACATGCTCAGATGTTGCGTATTAGAATTTCAAGGTAGTTGGGAAAGGTACTTACCATTGGTAGAATTTGCTTATAATAATAGTTATCAGACGAGTTTAAAGATGGAACCTTATGAAGCATTGTATGGTCGTAAATGTCGGACGCCATTGTATTGGACTGAACTCAAAGAAAATTAGATTTATAGAGTTGATCTAATAAAAGAAACCGAAGAAAAGGTGAAAGTGATTCTAGGTTGTTTGAAAGCTGCTTCAGATAGACAAAAATCTTATGCGGATTTGAAACGAAGGGAAATCGAGTTTCAAGTTGGTGATAAGGTATTTTTGAAAGTGTCTCCATGGAAGAAAGTCCTTAGATTTGGACGGAAGGGCAAGTTAAGTCCGTGTTTTATTGGACCATATGAAATAATTGAAAAAGTTGGACCGGTAGCATATCGGCTAGCATTACCACCTGAATTAGAGAAGATTCATGATGTGTTCCACATATCCATGTTACGTCGGTATCGTTCAGATCCTTCACATATAATTTCACCGACAGAAATTGAACTACGACCGGATATGACTTACGAAGAATTAAGAAATAAAAGTGTCGCTCTCGTGAAAGTATTGTGGCAAAAGCACAGGGTAGAAGAGACTACATGGGAACCTGAAGAAACTATAAGAAACCAATACCCACACCTGTTTACCGGTAAGATTTTCGAGGACGAAAATTCTTAAAGGGGGGAGAGTTCTACTATCCCGAATTAGGGCCTAATCGGAATAGTGGTTCCGTGACCACAAATCTGAGATAGAAATAATTATTTTATAATTATTTTGATGTTTATGATATGATTGCATGATTGTGTGAAAATTTCGTGATGAAATCCTATGCCTAAAGTGCTTAAATTGAAATTAGGGACTAAATCGAATAATTTGCAAAACTTGCATTCTAGGAGTTTTTAGTATGAAATTGTTTTGGAATATTAATGAGGAGGTCTTAAATAGAAATTTGACCAATTTCTAAGTCTATGGACAAAAATTGGACATGGATGGAATTTTTGGAAAGTTTAGTAGTAAGGGCATTTTGGTCATTTAGTTATTAAAATGAATTAAAAACAAAATTAAAAGCCAATTTTTGTCCATCTTCTTCATTAGGCCGAAATTTCAAGGGTTCTCCATAGTTAGGGTTTGTTTCAAGCTTCCAAGCTCCATAGTAAGTGATTCCAAGCCCCGTTTTTAATGTTCTTTACATTTTTGGAATCCCGGTAGCTAGATTAAGCTTATGCTAGCAATAATTCAACCTAGGGTTCATATTTGGAAAAATAACCATAGGTGAAATTTGTGTATTTTGGTGTTTTATGATAGAATATGAGGTTTTAAATTATGTTAGACAACTTATACTACTCGGTTTTAAGCGAAAACGAGTAAAAGGGCTTAATCAGTAAAAATACCTAATAGTCAAAGTACATGCTAGAGTGTGAATTTGATGTTGCCATAGAAGGGAAAAATGATTAGCATGTCATAAAACATAATAATAAGGGATGAAGTTTAATTCCCGAGCCTAGGGGAAAAAGTGTATTTATGCAAAAGTTTAGGGGCAAAAATGTAATTTTCCAAAGTTCGTATTAAATGCTGTTTTGATGAATGTATGTATTAAATAAGATTAATTTGGCATTATAGATCAAGAGAAACGAGATTCAAGTCGTGATCGAGGGAAAAACAAAGTTTACGAAGAATAGGCTCGATTGTTAATAATTTTGTACCGGGGTAAGTTCATGTGTAAATGTAGTAACATTATTGTCATTTTAAGCAATTTAGTGTTGTTTTTATGATATGATGCTGATTATTATCATGAAATATTATATTTTGTGGTTATTGTTGAATAATATGTAATTATGTGAATTACTTGATAAGTATGAACTATCACCGAAGTATCGATTTCGATATTCCATGGAAGACGGAAAAGATGTGTGATCAAGGAAAACGCCCGTTTGAACCTTGGGAATAGATTAGAATGCAAGTGACATGTCACTAGGATGGTTGAGTTCTGAACTCGTTGAGTTGAGTCCGAGTTCGTGAGATGTAACTAGGCATCCGAGCTCGTTGAGTTGAGTCTGAGTTCACGGATGCGAACGCCCGAGCTCGTTGAGTTGAGTCCGAATTCACTTATGGGCGGGTTACATGGTAGCTTGGCTACATAAGTTCCACAGGCTATTGAGTTTGTCTAGCTGCGAGTATGGCTCTTATGCTCATGAGATCCGCGTAATCGAATTATCTTCCGACGTGTTCAACGGGTGAATCTTAAGTGAATAAGAAGAAGGCGTAAAATGGAGCTGACATGTTGGCAAGTATGGTAAATGAGAAAATTTGACAGGTATGAGCTTAAACCCTCGAGTTGAAAACTTGGTATGATGAAATCGTAGAAAGATATTAAATGTAAATGAAACATGAATGTCTTGGTGTTGTTTGTGCAAATTATGTTTTATGTGAGATTGTGTGATTATGTTACTTGCTATTTCCATGTGAACTTACTAAGGATTTGTGCTTACTCCCTCCTTTTCTTTCATTGTAGTTTTGACAAGCCGGCTTGAGAATCGGCATAGGTCGAAGACTCGTTCACACTATCCGAAGGCTTAAATCGGTAAAATGGCTTGTGTATTTTGAATGTGGCATGTATGGCAAAACACTCACTTTGTGTAATTGATCTTATGATATGGCTATGGTTTGGTAAGAAAAGGGTTTGTAAATGATTAGCCATTGGAATGGCCAATCTAAGTCATATTTGATGTTATGTATGTTTAAAATCCTATTTAGTCCATGAAAATCCTTAGTAAAGTGAAATTTGCCATAAAACAGAATTTGATAGCAACAGTGATGTAAATTTGAAAAATCACTAAAAATAGTAGAAATGGAATTAAATGATGAGTAAGTTATGAAATTGAAGCTTAATTAGTCTATTTTTATATGGATTGAACGAAACAAGTATAGAAATTATATTTTATGAGATATTTGAATTTTTGTGAAACAGGGCCAGAATGATTTTTGGATCCCCTGTTTTGACTTTAAAAATTAATCATAAATTTTAAAAAAATAATTATAAGTCATGCTTTATATGTAAAGATTCATTATTGACTCTAGTTTTAAGAGAAACAAACTTCATAGTCATTGAAATTCTGTACAGAGAGATATCTGATTCGTAATATAAAGAGGTCAGAGCAGTCGAACCCTGAAACAGGGGAGACTTTAACTAATAAAATGTACTAATTGGCTTGACCAAAAAGTCTAGAAACAAAATAAGTAAATATATATATGAGTCTAGTTTCAGGGAAAATTTACGGAATTGGATTTCGAGTTTCAAAATTCGAGATATAAATTTTTAAGCGACTATGATGCAGATTGCTAGCTTGACTGGAAATTTTAAAAATAAATTGTTTGAGTTGTTTAAGTAATGAATTAAGTCTGTTAACACCTCGTGTTCGACTCCGGCGACGGTCTCGGGTACGCGGCGTTACATGCTCTCTACATTTCTACCTATATTTCATGCTAGGGTTCATGTTTAAAAATTTACCCATGCATGAGTTGCTTTTATTTTGATGTATTATGGAGGAATATGAAAGATGACTGTGTATCCATTTCTACCTATATTTCATGCTAGGGTTCATGTTTAAAAATTTACCCATGCATGAGTTGCTTTTATTTTGATGTATTATGGAGGAATATGAAAGATGAATGTGTATTTTGCAAAAGATGTAAATGTGTGGTAGAAATGAGAAAATATTGGAAAATGTGGGCTACCATAAGAAGGAAAAGTGTTTAGCTAGGCTTGGGTAAGATAGAAAGTGCATGTGTTTCATTACATGAGCCTAGGGACTAAATCGTAAAAATGTGAAAGGTTAGGGGCAAAACGGTCATTTAGACCGGGGGTAGATATTAAACTTGAAATGTATAATGTAGGGTATTAATGAGTTAAATTTTGTTGTTATAGACCCCGAGGAACAAATTCTAGAGGTCAATCGAGGTAAACACAAGGTTTCGGAATAACAGAAACACAACTCCAAAAAGAATACAAGGTAAGTTCGGATAACTTAAAGTAAACTCCTAATATGCATAATTGAATGATTTATGAATGCATGATGATTGCATTTATTATTAGCATGAAATATCACAAAAATGCATATTTGATGGTAACATGTAAAAAATGTCTCGGATGAGAATAACAAAGGGAATTCGATGGATAAACCCTCATTGATATGTGTAAAGAGATCTTGCATGTGTTACAGTAAGGTTTTTGCCCGGACGGGTAATCTATGATCTCAAGTATGAAAAGGATCTAACCCGGACAGGTGATCAAGCCTCCCGAAGAATATGTGTGCATTATGGATTTAGCTCGGACGGGTAATCCGATTAGCATCTGAATTTAGCCTTGACTGGTAATTCAAATCCGAGCTCATTAAGAGTGTTTGTCGTTATAAGGGATTTAGCCTGGACTGGTAATCTTGACATCACCTTATGAGTTCATGATATGGGGGATTTAACCTGGATTGGTAATCCTGCCATGAGATGTGAGGTTCACGAGAGTGCATATATGTGAAATGATCATTCGTAACAATTGACGGATAATGGGTATTCAATCGAGATTTCCTAGAAACTCAACGGGATTAATATGATGTATGTCAATAAGATGATGAATGATGAGCTCATCTACATAAATTACCTGATGCTTTGTTACGTAACTAACTCATTGACTGAGTGCATGTAATAGGGAAGCGTTTCATAATTGATGATTTCATGATTTAAATATGGATGTATGCTAATTACTCGGTAAGTTTACTTTCTGATTATTCAAGCTTACCTAGCATGTAAGTGCTTATTCCTCTCTTTTTCCCTGTCTCACAGAGCTCGAGGGCTCGAAAGGATTGGAAGACGATTGGAGAGTCAACACACTATCAACTAGACAAGCTTTGGTATAAAGACTTTGTTTGTTTTGTTCAATGATATGTATAGTATTTTTGAGTATTTTGCTATATGTGTCATTTGATTTTCCAAATGAAGGCATGTAAGAATATGTTTATCTCCGTGTATATGGCTATGAAAATTGGCTTAATTGAAGTAGTCTATGACCTACGAATTTAGGCATGGTTTTATTTACAAGTGATGGGTTGTTGCCAATTGGCAATGAGTCACATGAACGAGCCAATTTCGGATGAATTAAAGTGACATGAGAACCCATAAACACTAAATGGGAAATAACCTATAATGTATGAAACCAATGATATGAGGTTTCCATACATCTAGTTTAATCAAGATTATTTACAAGTGTATAATTGTGTTTTACTTTGAATTTGGTAACTATTAAGCACAAGTTCTAGAAAGGGGTGACTAAAGGTGTGGAAAATAGCCTATTAGAATCCACATGGTTAGGCACACGGGCGTATGTCTAGGCCGTGTATGATACACGGTTCCCTCCTATGGACGTGTGCTATGGCCATGTGTCCCCTGCACTTAAAATTTTAGCTCAAAGTTGTACATGGATAGGCCACACGGGCGTGCACCATGGCCGTGTTAAAAAGATAGTGTCGTCCACGGGCAGGCAGCATGGGTGTGTGCCATGGCCATGTTGATAAGTCAGTGTTGCCCACGGCTGAAGGGCATGGGTGTGCCCCAAGTCACACAGGCGTGTGAGTCTACACGACCCACCTACACGGGCGTGTGACACTTTATGATAAGGAAAATTTTCCTAAGGAGTCCAAGGTTTATCGAACGTACCTGAATGTGTCCCACACTGCCTCTAGGTATGTTATAGGCCTCGAAGGCCTATATAAGGGACGATTTGTTCATGGATGAAAAGCTTAAAATTTGAGTAAAACTTGGTGACACAATTTGGTACATTTCAAAATGTAAAGGCCTAGTAATGCCTCGAACCTTATCCCGGCGTCAGGTATGGGTGAGGGGTGTTACAGGGCGTGTCTTGTAGATGTGTGGGCAAGTTAGCAGCTATGCCCTGTTTTGCCACGGCTTAGACACACGGGCGTGTGACCTTTTAAAAGTTGAAAATTTTTCTAAGTTCTAAAACTTCCTTATGTTATTGAATTAGCCTTGAATGTATGATTTAGACCTTGTATGATTGTTTAAAGTTTGTGTTAAATATGAATGATCTATATTTTATTGAATTGGGAAGATGTTTTGTTATGTTATTGTTCGGATCTGGGTTGTGAGTTCGGTAATGCTTCTTAACCTATTCTGACGAAGATTACGGGTTAGGGGTGTTACAAAAATACATGTGAGTCACTTGGTTTTATAGTTGAAATTTTAATGGGAAAATTTAATGGAGAGTGATTTAGATCTTGGTTGAGGTTTCTACATGGTGAGTTATAAAACTTAAATAATTACTTTTACGTGTTTGAAGATAGTGGATTACCTCTCTAGTAAAAATCTCAAACTGAATTATGTGACCAATATTTTGGTGGTGTTGTTCTTCACTTGCAAGTTGCTTAAGTTATAGCTGCTCGCAAAAATTAATTGTTTCTTCAATAACTATTTTATTAGAAAATAAAAAATGTTAGCTGTGCATCCATAAGTGAAAAAAAAATGAGATTTTAGATTTATATTATATTGATTTCTAAATTTTTAATTACAATTTGTTTTGAAGCAATTTTAAATTCTTCATTTCAAAACTTAGATTTCCTTTTTTATTTTACTAAAGAAGTTATTTTACCAATCCTTAAAAATACATAATATTTTTTTAAGAGTAAGACTTTATTTTTTTTTCGACGTTATACATTCTATGCCTGCATATTTTTTTCATATTTTAGTCTCAATTTTAGACCTTAACCCCGAAATGGTTTTTCTAATTCATCCCAAGCCACCTGAAATTTTACTTCCATTCGACTCTAACTCGATCTAAAAAATGTAATGGAAAATTCGTCCCTTTTTAAAAAAAAAAAAAGAGACTACTATAAAATCAGGGAGGGCAGGAACCGGATGAGTTGAGGAGTTGCTGGGATTCCTGCTGAGAAAACCAAATTGGAGGACCGAGGAGAAAAAAAGAAAGGATGAGAAAAGAGTGGTCCATTACCATACAGTTAGGCAAGTACCATCTAACATGATGGTGAAGTTGTCACAAATCACAATGTGATGAACGCAGATAAAAGGGTGGGGGCAAATTTAGTTGGTCTCTCCAAAGAGCAAACAGCAAACTAAAAAGACCAAAAAAAATCAAATCCCATGATACTGATAGACCCAACGACGTGGGATCTATGCACAAAACTGTAGTTAAATAGAGGCGTTGTTCATAACTAGGACAAACACAGGTCCATCCTCTTATAAAATTTTATCCACTAAAAGGATTGCTTGCTTTTTTTTTTTCGTTTTCCTCGCTTCAGTGGTGTAGATAGCATTATCTAGTTGGTGGGTCTGAAGGTGGGATTTTAAATCATGTTACAAATGGGGGGCAGATACAATCCGTATTGATTTTGGTTTTGGATTTTTAAAGAAAAAGATAGGGCTCGGTGGCAATGATTTCGAAAGTCTCTTTCCCATCTAATAGTCTAGGTATTAGCCTTTCAACCCCAGTCCCAGTCAATTTTCACCTTTCATAATTTCTCCTTTCTAATAAGTTTAATACCCTGACACAGTAATAAATTGTAAAATGTTGGATATATAGTGACATTATTCAATTGTCATTTGTTGATTCCAATTAATATTATGGAGGGAAAAGTACAAAATATTTTCTAAAATTTGATAGAAATACACTTATTATATTTGAAAGTAATCACTTGTTTATTGAAAATACATTAACTTATTTAAAAATATTACTATTACTCAATTTGTTATTTTATTATTTTTATTCAAGAATTTTTAATATAAAATAACGAAAACCAAATTAGTTATAAAATTATTTTATTTATTATTAAATTAGTTTTTTCTTAAACTATATTCTAATATATGTTAAATATAATGTAAGTATTAAGTTTATTTTTAAAAATTTTCATGAATGATTAATAATTAAATTTTTATCTTGGTCTTGATTTTTTTTTTGTTTTTAATTTTTTTTTGTTTTTAAATATTTTAAACTTAATTTTAATTCAGTTATATAATTTTTGATAATGTAATCGCAAAATAGACATTTATTGTTTCAGTGTTTGCTGTACCGTTATCTCACTTGGGAAATATTTCTTTTTGACGTCAAAATTTGCATGGTGGTGCTCATGCTTGTCTTAGTTGTACCATAAGAGGTGGTCGGGACACTGCCATTGGATTGCTTTAAAGTCTGAATCATGGAAACCTCATCAGCGAAAATGGAAACTATGAACTCACCTTGACAAAGAGAAACCAGCTTCTGTCTTCTGCGCTTGTTATAGATACGCCATCACATCATGTATTCAAAAAGGATGACTGTATTGAAGATCAAGATGGCCAAGGTGTGTTATCAGTTATCTTATCACCAACAAACAATGTTGCAGACAACATGCAACTAGTGATTGAGTCCACGAGTGATGACTTGTCCATTAACATTTGCAGGATGGTGTAATAAATGCAGACGCCAATGGATTTATACAAGAGGTCCGAGAGAATACAAAAGGAGCATTAAGATCATAAACCATAGTGTAAATTGTATACTAAAAGGTTAGATTTCTAATGAAATGTCCATTTAAGTAGACACTAACATTAGCTAACATTTGGTATTTTTCTATTTTATTATTTCAATAGAATGTAATAAATTGAAATGTGATTGTTGATAATGAAATTAGCGAGAAAATTACTCTACAATATTTGATAAAAATTGAAAGTTATTAATTAAAATTCTAAAAAAGTTATATTTTTACATTTGGTTCACTAAATACTTTACTAGTAACACAATGATAATTTATGAATTTACATTAAATAAAAGATAATATTCATGTATTTAATTTTTACAATAAGCTTTATTATTAAAATTATTTGGATTAAATATTTAATAATAAAATTTAATTGATATTTTTAAAATTTCAAATTTAATTTTAATTGAAAGCAAAATTAATTCAAATTTGTCTAGCATATATTTTCTAAATATAATAATGCATATATAAAGTATTGGATGTATAAAACTTGTTTTAGAATAAATTAAAAAAATATCAAAAATTATGTTTGTTTTAGCTAAAAGCTAACTCATAAGAATATAAAAAAATAGTTGATTTCATGCATTGCTCTGAGCAAAATTACAAATAATTAAATCATTGGAATGTAAAATCATAGGCGGTCTACTCATATTCTACAAAAAAATAATAAATATTTCATACAAATACAAGTTCTAAATCAAATTTGTAGCTAGGAAAATAAATAAAATCAAGGAACAAATCCCTTGAAGTAGTAGAACAAATCAAGTAGTAGGGAGAAGCTAACAATTTTTTTTTCTTTTACGTTTATTAATAGAAAGATACCCTAAATCAATATAAAATAGGGTTAATTTTGTCTTAATAATTTTTTCTAACTTCTCAATATACATAAGAAAGTAACTTTCTCACCTTTTACCATGGGAATCACATTGTCATGTTCATGGGAAAATAACACCAAAGGAAAATTAGATTCCAAGAAAAAGTAAAAAAAAACATGACACACCAAACGTTGAAATTAGATTCCAATTGATTAAATTTTCAGGAAAGTGATTATTTTCCATCATGCCAAACTCTACCTTAGAATTCTGAACTTACTAGATTCAAAGAATTTGATCCCAAGATTAAATTTTTCGATACTAATGAAAAATCGAGTTATTACATTTCTCCTCTCCTTTATAAAATTTCTACCTTAAAATTTACTAGGAAATATACACGGTTTCTATAATATTCTTTGCAACTCCTTACTAATAGTATACACTTATTTCTGAACTATTGCGCTTCTTGAAATTATATCCCCATCGTCTTTCCCTAGAAGAATAAGCTTAGCTATACCTTAACCGCTTTCCCCTCAGATAGCATAAAACTCATGTATATTAAATGTAACCTATTAATCAATTCAATTCATATCTTACAACTCAAGTTAATACATAGGTTTTCGGCTCCTACTTCCTCATAGTATTTTACACGATGTTATATGTAAACTTATTTGAAGTCTATTATTAGATATAAATTCTATTAGTGAAAAGTTTCTCATCCAAATATTCCTATGATCTCACGTATTAATTTAATCTTCAATCTAAATTCTTCTTTTGGTTCAATGAATCCAATGCCATATACACTTTCAATCTTTATCGAGTCCCAAAATATACGACGACACTTATTCCCGATTATATTCCTTCCTTGATTTTTTTTTCACTTTCCATAATATATTAAATCTCTTATTCTCTTTTCATAATTCAACTTGGTATGATCTGTTTTTTTCCCACATTCATTACGTCGCTTCACTTCATTCAAGATTTACATGAGAATGTTATCTCACATCTGTATTCATCATTAAAAATGGCTACCATCACACATTATAAGTGTTTTTAGTTCGAAAATAATTTTCTTGCACAATAGAAAAATAAAATTTTAAAAACTGAGTCAATTTTGTGATCTTTATAACAATAAAACTTTTCTCGAAATAGTACCTGTGTTTTGGGCTAGACGGATCCTAGATGCTCCTTTTAACACCTGGTTATCTTTATTGCCTTTAAGTTTAAGGAAAGATACGATTAAATTTGAAGGATTAGCAAATTCTCGAACTCTACTGAGAAATTTAGAAATTTTAGTGGTTGAATTCTGATTAGTTGGATTTCAATTCTGTTTAGTTAGATTGGACCTGACTGGTTTAGTAGTGGGAGACAAAATGATTAAGGATGAATGGTTGTGATGGTCGGTGAAGATCGTGCCAAAAGATTAAATATATAGGTGTGTGTGGAGACAAAATTTCCTCAATTCTGTTTACAATTTTTTCTCTCCATAGCATCACCTTTTTCAGTCACTATGAAAAAAAAGAGGATGTAGCTAAAGGAAGCTCTACATGTCGCAACACTTGTATGAATTGAAGTCTGGTAGTAGAGAAATTAAGGAACTGGTGTGAATTGAAGAAAGAACTAAAGTAAGACCTCTTAAAAGCTTTAATATGATTATGGATTTTAAGTTTTAAGGGTTAAACCCTTTTATTTTAACTGGTAAATAGTTGTCATGCTTAGTTGCTAGGACAAAAGAGGCTTTGACGTTCAGACTGGCTAAGCTATCAAGTATAAGGAAGCAAGGTGAGTATATGTACCTTGCTTTTTAGGTGATAGAACATCGTTATGTTGTTGCATGAACAATGTTGAATATGTGTTTAGATGACCTGAGTTCATGGTGTGTGTGTACGGGATGAAAGAGTAGGTTGTGTATATACAACAACTATGTGATTACTTTCTAGTTGTTGGTTGCCTGTTTATGGTTGTTCATGGATTATTAGTTAATCTGCGTAATGTATGTGAAATGATAAATTGCATGACTGTGTCTGCGTGTTTATGAAATTTTGAATATGGAGGTAGAAGTATTGATGAGTTAAATGAAGCTAGGATTGGGTGGATGGTTGGAAAAAGGGAGATTCCATTAGATTTCGCCATTCAGTGTTGCTAGGTGCAAACCATGATGTGCGAAGCTCAGAGCCTTGCAAAGGGGACATTGCGGTGTTCGAGCATCAGGGTAGAAAAGTCAAAAAGGAGGTGTGGGTGGATGGATAGGAAAAATGGAACACTTGCTAGATTCTACAAACCAATGTTGTTGAGTGCAAACCGTGATGTGTGAAGAGGACTCACACCGCGATTTATTTTTGCTTGTTGGTTTGATTAAGCATAAAGGAGTTACTAGTGTAATGGTTAAGTAGTAGTGAAATTGTCCTTAAAACTCAAGTTTGAATGCCTTCGTTTGCATTTCTTTTAGAAATTTGGCATTTCCCTTATTTTTAACCCTATTGTCGCTCCTAGGGTTTAAAATGTAGCACTCGATGCCTAAACCATTCATCGAGTCCATGTAACATCCCTAACTCATATCTATTGTCAGAACAGAGTTTCGGAGCATTATCAAAACTTTCAAAAAATTTATAGATAAATCATGCATGTTACTATTCAAATTCTGAAATCATTCGTAACGTCCTTTAAATGGACCCTCGAAGTCCAATACGAGCATTAGAATCGAGTAAGGACTTAATCGAAACTTTTAAGAATTTTTTGCAAATTGCAAAATTTTTCCAAGGTACAGGGCTCACACGCCCGTGTGGTCCAAGGGACACTCCCGTCTGACCCTAGGACACGCCCGTGTTGGAGTCTGTGTTCGACCTCGTGTAACTCTCTGACTTGTGCACACGGCCATGCAACATGCTCGTGTGCTAGGCCGTGTGGTTAATTAATTCAATTCAAAATTAGGTGTAGGCTTCACACGGTTAAGACACATGCCCGTGTCTCTTCCTGTGTGCTCAATTCTGAGCATTCAGATTCTTGAATTTAAGGTTCAAGGGACAAACGGCCTAACTACACGCCCATGTACCTGGCCGTGTGTCACACACGGTCTAGACACACATCTGTGTGTTTGCCCATGTAGACAAAACAAAGCCATTCCTAGCTTCATTTCTCACTCAAAATCACACCCATAACCTGCACTTGAATCACACATCCAAATACCAACCATTTCAAGCATTCAAATCAAGCAAATTCCATCATTCATCATGCATATCATTTCATGCATACATGTCTATAATCTTACCTTAGTTAAGTCCTCAAGTAAGACATAATTTTATCAACTACTTAACATATATGTAGCTACCATAATTTGACATTACAAGTATATTAAAACAAACCAATACTAGCCCTTCATGTAATAGCCCAATTTCGATGAGGTCGAAACAGTAGTTTCGAGACCACAAATCCGAGTTAAAAAATCAAAATTATTTTATTTTATTTTATGGTTGGCATCATGATAGGAATGTCACATGAAAATTTTGATACGAAATTTTTTTCGATTGTGTGGTTAATTAGGTAAAGGACTAAATTGCATAAAATGTAAAAGTTGGATTCTAGTAACTATAGGTATCAAATAGCTATGGAATTTAAAACTTAAGGTCCTTATATGGTAATTAGACCATTGAAGAGTAGTTAGTAGATATTTTAATGACTCATCCATGGAACAATTAGAAAAGGCAAGGGACAAAATTGGAAATCACTAAAATTAAAAGATGAAAATTAAATAAAAATAGATATTCATCTAGTTTCATATCATCTTCCCCAAAATTTCTATGGAAACCCTAGAAGAGAGGAAGACAAATTGCTAAGCTAGAAAAGGTATGAAATCAAGTCCCGTTTTTAATGATTTTTATATTTTTGAAATCGGGATAGTCTAATCTTTCTATTTAGGGGATTAATTTGAAAAGTTATCAAGGTATGAAATTTGGGTCATGGATGAATATTGTAATAGCCTGATTTTTGGGCTAGTCGGAACAGTGGTTTCAGGACCATGAATCTGACGTAGAAAAATCCATTTTTATTTTTTTTATGGTCTAAAGTTTTATGGAGCAATATGTGAAAATCTCGTTAAAAAATTTTGACGTTTGGGCACTCAATTTAGTCAAAAGGACTAAATTGTAAAAAGTGCAAAAGTTGAGTTCTACTTGTTAAATGTGTCCAATTTCTATGAGATTTTAAATTAGAGGTCCTTAGTTGGTAGTTACACCATTGGATAAGTTAGTGGACAAAAATGGATATGGATAGTTAAAATTTCAAAGTTATGCATTAAGGGCATTTTGGTCATTTGGTAAATAAAAGAATAAAAAGGGAAATTCAAGTCAAAATTTGTGTCTATCTTCTTCACCTTGGCTGAATTTTACAAGGAGACCATAGCTAGGGTTTCTTCAACTTTCAAGATTGATTGTAAGTGCATCCTAGCCCTGTTTTTAATGCTCTTTACATTTTTGAAGTCCTCGTAACCCGATTTACCTATTTCTACCATTATTTTGAAGTAGAGTTCATGTTTAAATATTTACCCATGTGTGACATGCATGTATTTTGATGTTTTATGGAAGATATTGTATGTTTAAGGTGTTGTGATAAACAACTTTTACTAAGTGATTTTAGTGAAATGCATAAAAAAGACTTATTTGTAAAAGTTGTGAAAATGGGTAGTAGAAATGTGATTTGATGAAAAATGTGGATTGCTATGAACATGATTTAGGTTCAGCTAGGTTGGGTAATAAACAAAATGGATACATTTCATTTTACGAGCCTAAGGACTAAAATGTAAATATGTCAAAGTTTAGGGGAAAAAATGTAATTTTACTATAAGTTGATTTTTGGACAGCATCGAGTAATGTGATAATTAAATAAGTTAAATTTGCTATTATAGATCAATAAAAACGAAGTTCGGACTTTGATCGGGTGAAAAACAAGGTTATTGACGATTAGGCCCATTTCCTACCATTTTGTACCGAGGTAAGTTTGTGTGTAAATAATGCAATGTTATATTATGTATTTAATGCTTAATATTGCATAAATTGTACGGTTGTTTCTATGGAAATATTCAAATAAGTTTTGACGACGAGAAAATCCCAGTTGAACCTTAGGAATAGTTTAGGATACAAGTGACATGTCACTAGGAAACCATGTATTATGTGATATATGTGAATCCGGGTGCTAGTTATGTACGTCCTATCGGTGGCTGGGTAGTCCAGCATGTGTTGCAGATACCTGACAGCTTGTGTGAGTAGCCTGTGTAGCTACATCTTAACTGACAGCTTGTGTGAGCAGGCCCGTGATTAGCTCGTGTGCGAGCTCTATGTGTTATGAAATATGAGGTAGCGTTGGCTACATATGTGGCACTTATGTAACAACCTGATTTTGGGCCTAGTCAAAACAGTGGTTTTGGAACCACTATTTCGGGGTCGGAGAAATTATTTTTAATGATATTTTATATGTTATAGCATGATTATATGAGTGCATGAAAATTTTGGTGAAATAATCTTAGCGATTTCATGCTTAATTGCGAAAAAAGACTAAATCGCATAAAGGACAAAAGTTTTGTTTTGCTAGCTAAAGATGTTAAATAGCTAGAGAACCAAAATTTGGGGTGTTTAAATAGCAATTAGGCCCTTAAAATGTTGATGGCCAGCCATGGGCTGGACAAAAGAGTTGAAAAGTCAAAAATTTGGTATTGCTGGTATTTGATGACATATACAAAGACTAATAAATTAAACAAAAAATAGCCACCCTTCTTCTCCATCTTTCTCCATCGAAAATTAGGGAAGAAAAACCTCCATGGGAGCTTGAAAATTTCAGCAACACAAACCACTCTCATGTAAGTCATTTTGGTGTTGGTTTTTTATGTTTTTGATGTTTTTGAGATCATTGAAGCATGATATAGCTATTTCTATCATTATTTTGAACTAGGGTTAAGGTTGAAAAATTCACCCATGTGTGCCATGCATGTTCTTTGATGTTTAATGGAAGAAAATGAGTCTTGGTTGTGTAATAAACAACTTTTGTGAAAGGATTTTCATGGAAAACAAGTAAATGGGCCATTTTATAAAAGTTATAAAATAGGTCGTAATTGGGTGAAATAGTGGAAATTTTGGGTTGCCGTAAGAGTAATAATTGGTTGGTTAAGCTTGGCTAATAAGGAAATTCAATAAAAATCGATTTTCGGGCCTAAGGGTAAAAGGGTCATTTTGTGAAAGTCTAGGGGCAAAATGGTCATTTTTCCAAAAATGTGAATTTTGATTGTTGAAATTTATTTAGTGATCAAATGAGTGAACTTCATCATGTTAGATCAAGAAAATCGAGATTTGGGCTTAAATCGAGAAAGTGTGTGGTTAAGGACAAAAAGAGAATAATTAGCCGAAATAGCATTTGAGGTAAGTCTGTGTGATTAAATGAGCATGATATTTATGTCATTGTTATTATGCTTCAAAATCTGTCTTGCCATGATTGTATTAATGTAACACCCCTTACCCGAGACTGTTGCCAGAGTCGAGCATGAGGTGTTACTAGACTTATCTTACCTGTTTAGGGCATAAAAAAATTTACTTTTAAAAAAAATATTAATTTGCTCACATTCATCCAATAGATCCTTAAAAAGGGCCCTCGAGGCCCTAAAATGTGCAATTAGAATGGTTTGGGACCAAACAGGGAACATTAAAAATTTTCTAATTACTTACTCAAATCAAAACAATTTATTTCACTATTCATAATAAAATGTCTATCTGCGTAACAGTCACTAAATTAATTATAACACGAGTTACGAAACTTGAAATTTAAATCTGTAAAATTTCCCTGAAACTAGACTCATATATCTACTTACCATAATATTTCCAGAATTTTTGGTTTGGTAAATTAGTACATTTTATTCATTAAAAGCTCCCCTATTTTGCAGTTCAGCGGACCTGACCTCTCTTCACTAAAAATTGATTACTCATTATACAAAAATCATATAATGTTTCTGTTTCTTTCTAATAAAAATAGACTGTAATATCCCGAATTAGGGCCTAATCATAATAGTGGTTTTGTGACCACAAATCTGAGATAGAAATAATTATTTTATAATTATTTTGAGGTTTATGATATGATTGCATGATTGTGTGAAAATTTCGTGACAAAATTCTATGCATAAAGTGCTTAAGTTGAAATTAGGGACTAAATTGAATAATTTGCAAAACTTGCATTCGAGAAGTTTTTAGTATGAAATTGCTTTAAAATATTAATGAGGAGGTCTTAAATAGAAATTTGACTAATTTCTAAAATTTTGGACAAAAATGGGCTTGTACATGAAAATTTTCAAAGAAAGGTATAAAGGGTATTTTGATCATTTGGTAATTAAAATTAATTAAAAGGGAAATTAAGGCCAAATTGTGTTCATCTTCTTCTTACCTTGGCTGAACCTTACCTCTCTCCATAGCTAGGGTTTCTTCAACTTCCAAGCTTCATAGTAAGTGATTTCAAGCCCCGTTTTTAATGATTTTTATGTTTTTGGAATTCCGGTAGCTCGATTTAGCTTATGCTAGCAATAATTCAACCTAGAGTTCATATTTGGAAAAATACCCATAGGTGAAATTTTTTCATTTTGGTGTTTTAAGATAGAATATGAGGTTTTAAATTATGTTAGACAACTTGTGCTACTCGGTTTTAAGTGAAAACGAGAAAAAGGGCTTAATTGGTAAAAATACCTAATATTCATAAGTACATGTTAGAGTGTGAATTTGATGTTGCTATAAAGGGAAAGATGATCAGCATGTCATAAAACACAAGAAAATATGATGATATTTAATTTACGAGCCTTGGGGCAAAAGTGTAAATATGTAAAAGTTTAGGGGCAAAATGGTAATTTTGAAAAAGTTTGTACTAGGGGCTGTTATAGATCAAGAGAAACAAGATTCAAGTCGTGATCGAGGGAAAAAAAGTTTACGAGGAATAGGCTCGATTGCTAAAATTTTGTATCGAGGTAAGTTCATGTGTAAATAAAGTAACATAATTTTTATTTTAAGCGATTTAATGTTATTTATATGATATGATATTTATTACCATGAAATATTATGCTTTGTGAATTATTGTTTGATAATATGCAAATTATATGAACAACTTGATAAGTATGAGATGCTAGCAAATATCGGTTTCTATATTTCGAAGAAGGTGAATCAAAATGTGTAATTGAGAAAAATCCCGTTTGAACCTTGGGAATAGATTAGGGTACAAGTGACATGTCACTAGGATGGTTGAGTTCCAAATTCATTGATTTGAGTCCGAGCTCGTGAGATGTAACTAGGCATCCGAGCTCGTTGAGTTGAGTCCGAGTTCACTTATGGATGCGAACGCCCGAGCTCGTTGAGTTGAGTCCGAGTTCGTTTATGGGTGGGTTACATGGTAGCTTGACTACATAGATTTCAGAAGCTATTGAGCTTGTTTAGCTATGAGTATAACACTTACGTGCACACTATCCGTGTATCCGAAATTATATTCCAATGTGTTCAACGGGAGAATCATAAGAGAATAGAGAGAGTACTTAAAACGAAAGTGATTCAATGAGGAACGTGTTGAAGAAGTGAAAATGAACAGGTATGAGCTTAGTCCTTGGTTGAGAATTTGGTAAGACAAAATTGTGGTAAGATAGTAAGTATTCTTATGACATGAGTGTCTTAATGATGTTTATGTTGGATTGCATGATCATGTTACTTGTTATTTGGATGTGAACTTACTAAGCATTTATGCTTACTCCCTCATTTTCATTCATTGTAGTTTTGACAAGCCGGCTTGATAGTCGGGATAGGTCGAAGGCTCATTCACACTATCCGAAGCCCTAAATTGGTAAAATGGCTTGTATATTTTGAGTGTGGCATGTATAGCATACTCACTTTGTATAAATGATCGTATGATATGGTTATGGATTGGTAAGAAAAGGGTTTGTAAATGATTAGCCATTGGAATGGCCAATCTAAATCATATTTGATGTCATGTATATTTAAAATGCTATTTAGTCCATGAAAATCTATAGTAAAGTAAAATTTGCTATAAAACAGAATATTGTCGCAGTAGTGACATGAATTTGAAAATTTACTAAAAATAGTAGAAATGGAATTAAATGATGAATAAGTTATGGTATCGAAGCTGATGAGTCTATTTTCATATGAAGGAAACGAAATAGGTAAATGAGTTATATTTTATAAGATTTTAACTTTTTGTGAAACAGGGCCAGAGCGATTTCTGAATCCCCTGTTATGATTTTAGAAATTAACTAAAACTTTTAAAAAATAATTATAAGTCAAGCTTTATATGTACAGATTCCTTAGTGAGTCTAGTTTCAGGAGAAACAAACGGCATAGTCTTTTGAGTTCTGTACAAAGAGAAAAGTGGTTCATAGTGAACAGAGGTCAAAGCAGTCGAATGCTGAACTCTAACTTTGGAAAAATTACGATTTTGCCCCTAAACTTTTGCATATTTATAATTTTACCCCAAGGCTCGGAAATGAAACTTTATCCCTAATTCTTATGTTTTATGACATGCTGATCATTTATTTACCTATGGCAACATCAAATTCCCACTCTAGCATGTACTTATGACTATTAGGTATTTTTACCGATTATGTCATTTTACTAGTTTTCGCCGCTTAAAATCGCTTAGCTCAAGTCATTTAACATAATTTCAAGCTTCATATTCTACCATAAAACATCAAAATAAACACATTTCACCGATGGGTATTTTTCCAAATATGAACCCTAGGTTAAATTATTGCTAGAATAAGCCAAATCAAGTTACCGGGACTTCAAAAACGTAAAGAACATTAAAAACGGGCTTGGAATCACTTACTATGAAGCTTGGAAGCTTGAGAAAACCCTAGCTATGAAGAACCCTTGAAATTTCAGCCTAATGAAGAAGGTGGGCACATGTTGCCATCTTTTTCCCTTTTTTAATCTTTTAATTACCAAATGACTAAAATACCCTTCATTAAAACCTTAGTTATTTTTATCCATGTATGTCCATTTTTGTCCATGAAAACCTAATGGTCTAATTACCATTTAAGGACCTCTACTTCAATTATACTCTTCAATTTAATCTTTTAGCATCTAAAACTCATATTTATCATCTTTTACAATTAAGCCCTAGTACGCAAATTAAGCATGTTATCTACAAAATTTTCCATCGATATTCTAACACATGCATCTAATCACTCGGTAAATTATAAAAATTAATCAGAATAAACTTTTCTATATTGGATTCGTGGTTTTACAACCACTATTCCGTTTAGGCCCTATTTTGGATGTTACATTCTCCCTCCTTTAGGGATTTTCGTCCTCGAAAATCTTACCTGTGAAAAGATTTGGATACAGTTTTCGCATAACCTCTTCAGGCTCTCATGTAGCTTTGTCTAACCCATGCCAATTCCATAATACTTTAACAAGAGCAATACTTTTTTTCCTTAGTTGCTTGACCTCTCAAGCTAAAATCTTTACCGGTTCTTCACCATAAGTCATATCTTGCTGAATCTCAACCTCTGTCTCTAAAATCACATGTGAAGGATCTGAACGGTAATGACGTAACATGGACACATGGAACACATTATGAATCTTCTCTAACTCTGGCGACAAAGCTAACCAATATGCTTGTGACAGCCCTAAAGTGACCCTAGTCGGGAAGTGGTTTCGGGGCCACAAATCTGAGTCATAAAAATAATTAGCTGTCATATTTGATGCTTATTATATGTATATATGCATGTGTGAAAATTTCATGTTTGAATTTTGTCAATTGTAAGTGAATTTTATCAATAGGACTTATGTGAGAAAATTTAGAAATGTGCTAGGAAAATGTGAAATGGCCTATTAATGCATGTTGTGAAAATGATGGGTTTGCATGTCAATTTACCCAAATTTAAGCTTAGTGGCCGGCCATGCTATGAGTGGAAACATGTCACAAACATGTTATGTTAGTGATGTATGTTAGGAAAAATAAAATAAGGAGTATGGGTAATAAAGAAATGGAAAAAAAAGGAAAGAATGTGTGTGATTGTCTCCCCCCTATTGCCGTGAGTGGAAGAAAAGAAAACAAAAAAAAAGTGTTCATCCTTTGGTTCATCCTTGGCCGAAAATTCTAAGGAAGAAGGAAGGAGTTCTTGCTTCATGTTTGGTTTGGAAGAGGATTAGGAGGAGGTTCGGCCATACTTGTATCTAGATTAAGGTATGTTGATGTTGTGCCATGAGATTCATGCATGTTTTTAGATGCTAGCTTGAGTTCTAATTAGCCATGGTTCAAATCTTTGCTATGTCATGGGGATGATATTCGGCCAAGGTGGATTTTGTGTTAATGTCATTGCATGCTAAATGTGAAGCTTGTTAATGATACATGTGATGGTGGATTGATTAACTCTTGGATTTTCTTTTTAGCATTTTTGAGTGAGACATTAAGTTCTTTGTTTAACCATGATCAAAATTGAAATGGTAAGGTGTTGTGATGTATTCGGCCATGGTATATCCATAAGTATGATTTATGCTTATTGCATGGTAGGTAAGATTTGTGTTTTGGATTTATGTTTATGTTTGGTTATAATCAGCCTTGTGATTCGGCTCTTACACACACATATATATATATGTTTGCACATGATGTATTGGCATGACATATATAATATCTCAAGGTATATATTTTCATATGATGGTGTTTCGGTTATGGAGTAAATGATGGATGCGTATCGAGTTATAATATGTAATGCATTAGTTAGTAAAATGTATGCCGTTTGTGTGTGGTATTAAGTATATAATTGGCCTCAACATAAACATGCATATTCGGCCACATGAATAAGTACATAGGTTGATGTGTTTGTTCGGCCATAGGTAAGCATATTGAAGGATTTATCTTGACTTAGAAAATTCGGCTAAGGAGAATACTAACTAATGTGTTGAGTTTGATTCATGATTCCGTACATATGTGACTTTGATGTCTAATGAATTATATATGGGCTAAGTACCTTGAGTTCCCCTTTTCGATGCTCAAATGATTAAATCAATTTATTTGTTAAATTAAGCTCAAGAGCAAAGGGGAACTAAATCCGATAAAGGGAAGGAAAAAGTGGTCGAATAGCCATCAAAATCGTTCGACAACATCCGAGGTAAGTTTTCGAGTAATGGAACTTAGATTATGATTTGATTAGATCATATTTTAAGCGAATCAAAATCATGCTCTTTGTATGTGGCTATTGAGCCGAAATTGCAAGAGTGATAAGTGTCTTGTGTTTGAGTTTTGCTAATGAAAATGAAATACGAATATGTCATGATTTATTGTTAAATGTGTATGGTTATTCGAATGATGTCCGGGCTAAGTCCCGAAGGCTTTGTGCTAAGTGACCATATCCGGACTAAGATCCGAAGGCATTGGTGCGAGTTACTAATTCTGGGCTAAGCCCGAAGGCATTGGTGCGAGTTACTAAATCCGGGTTAAGTCCCGAAGGCATTTGTGCGAGTTACTATAACCGGGCTATGTCCCGAAGGCATTTGAACGAGTAGCTATATCTGGTTAAATTCTGAAGGTACGTGATTCGGGAATGAACGATCTTGCTGTAAAAATTTCAGTTAATACGCTTGTAACATCCCAACATTGAGGTATGTTTCGTATGTGCTTTGAATTAGTTGAGCCCTTACAAATAAGTATTCGCTCAGTTGATAAATAAGCTACCGGCCTTTGGCTAAGTTGATCTTTGTGTATGAATATAAGGGTTGGTAATGTGAAGTAAGTATGATATTGAAATTTTGTGCATATGAAATTATCTGTTTAGCTACATGAATGCTATACTTTGGTTGTGTCTAAATTCTTTACTCAAAACTTACTAAGCATTTAATGCTTACTCCGTTTCTTTGATTCTCTGTTTTATAGATTTTGGTTCTTCAGCTATCGGACTCGGGATTTTGAAGTCGAAGTCGCCCACACTATCAAAGCTCCTTTTGGTATACTTTTGGTTGAACTTTGAAATGGCATGTATAGGACTACCATTTTTGTTGTGGGTCATGGACCCTTTGGATTTGTATAATTTTGGATAGCCATGCGAAAATGGCTTATATATGTTTAAGCATAATGTTATAATCATTTGGTATGGATATGGTTATTGAGAGGTGTGGATATGCTTAACAAGGATTGGCCATGGGAATGGTTAATCACTCTCATAATTTGTGCTATTTATGCTAAAGGGCTAGTTGAATCATGGAAACTATGAAATAGGTAAAGTCTACCTTAAAGGCAGATGCTGACAGCAGCAGTGATGTAGATTTGGAAAATCACTAAAAATAGTTAAATAGTGAATAAATTTTTTAAACGAACCTTGATGAATCTATTTTCATAGGAAAGTAATGAAACGATCATATGAACAGTATGTTAAGAGATATTCAGGTTTTCGTGAGACAGGGCCAGAACGGTTTCTGGATTCCCTGTTCCGACTTTGGAAATTCATTATAAATTAACCAGAGATAATTAGAAGTCATTCCATATATTCATAGATTCCTTTTTGAGTCTAGTTTCTA
Organism: Gossypium hirsutum; assembly: GCF_007990345.1. Lineage (NCBI taxonomy): Eukaryota > Viridiplantae > Streptophyta > Magnoliopsida > Malvales > Malvaceae > Gossypium > Gossypium hirsutum. The sequence continues at coordinate 34,294,450 of NC_053432.1, forward strand.
TAGAAACAAACGGCATCAGTATTGAAGCCTTGTACAGGGAGATATCCAAGTCGTAATGCGCAAAGGTCAGTGTAGTCGATCCCTGTAACATGGGAGACTTTGACTAATAAAATGTACTAATTGGCCCAACAAAAAATTCTAGAAAAAATTTTGTAGATGCATATATGAGTCTAGTTTTAGGGAAAAATCACGAAACTTATTTTCGAGTTGTGACACTCAAGATATGATTTTTAAGGTGACAGTGATGCAGTTAGCCAGCTTGCCTGGAAAATTTAAATTGGATTGTGCAAAGAAGTGATTTAAGTCTGCAAACCCCTCGTGTCCGACTCCGGCGACGGACTCGGGTAAGGGGTGTTACAATTTTATTGGTATCAGAGATACGGTTTAGTCGATTCTAGGACTACTGTAATGCGTTGGGTCTAGCTATACATGCCATTTTATGTGATTATTTGATAGTGTGGTGATTTCTGACATTTGCAAATGTGTTTATTTATAGTAATGGATCCCGATCCCGACCGAGAGGTAGCTGATGATCTTGAGAGTGTAGCGCTTGCTCCCGCACAAGGGACAGCTCCGGCGGACTCTCATCCTATTGCTAGTAATCCGAATGATGAGGCTAGACAAGCTTTCTATAGCGTGATGAATGATTGGTTCAACCAATACATTCGAACTAATACTGCTGTTCCACAACCTCCATTCCCGACAAATACCACCCCCGCACCTACAATACCTCCGGTAACGGACCAAATAAGGTCAAATAAGCCCCCAGTTGACAGAATCTGAAAACACGAGGCTACTGAATTTAAAGCTACGGACAGCGATGATGCCGAGCAAGCTGAATTTTGGTTGGACAACACTATCCGGGTACTCGACGAGCTATCTTGCGCACCCGATGAGTGCCTAAAGTGTACTATCTCCTTGCTACGTGATTCTGCCTACTATTGGTGGAATACATTGACTTCTGTTGTGCCTAGAGAGCAAGTAACTTGGGAATTCTTCCAAACCGAGTTTCGAAAGAAGTATATCAGTCAGAGATTCATTGACCAAAAACGGAAGGAATTTCTTGAACTCAAACAAGGTTCCATGTCGGTTACCGACTATGAACGAAATTTGTGAGGCTTAGCCGGTATACGCGAGAATGCATTTCTTCAGAAGCTGTGATGTGTAAACGTTTCGAAGATGGACTGAATGATGACATAAAGCTGTATGTTGGCATGTTAGAAATCCGAGAATTTGTGGTACTTGTCGAGCGAGCTTGTAAAGCCGAGGAGCTCAGTATGGAGAAAAGAAAAGCTGAGGTGGGAGCAAGGGAGTTTCGTAAGAGGTATTCGGGGAAGCCCTTCCCACAGTCATCGAAGAAATTTAGAGATGGCTTAGGCCGGTCTAGAGACACTTCAGGCTTTTCTAGATGAGATCGCGATCGACCCCCTATGAGTGCACGAGTCACTTCGGTCGCTAGTGTTGGAAATGATCGTCGGGACAGAGTGGAGTGCCAGTATTGTGGTAAATGGCATTCGGGGAGTTGTAGATTCCATGATCGCTCCTGTTACAAGTGCGGATCAGTTGACCACTTCATTAAAGATTGCCCGAGGTTGTCTAAACAGAATATAAATCAGAGCGGGAAACCGGGTGCTACCACTGCTCGAGGTAGACCATCCAGAAATACGGGCAATGCTATTGGTGGTCAGAGAGGATCTAGAGATGCTACGACCAGATCTGAGGCTCGTGCTCCTGCTAGGACTTATGCTATACGCGCACGCGAAGATGCTTCCTCGCCAGATGTTATTACGGGTACTTTTACACTCTTTGATACTAAAGTGATTGCTTTGATTGACCCTGGTTCTACTCATTCTTATATATGCGAAACCTTAGCATCCAGTAAGACTTTACCTATTGAGTCTACTGAGTTCGTAATTCGGGTGTCAAATCCCTTGGGTCGTTATGTGCTTGTCGACAAAGTGTGTAAGAAATGCCCCCTAGTAATTCGAGATTCCTGTTTTCCGGCGGACTTGATGCTTTTGCCGTTTGATGAATTTGATGTTATTCTTGGTTTGGATTGGTTGACCGTGCATGATGCGGTTGTGAATTGCAAAAGCAAGACTATTGATTTGAGGTGCGCAAATAACGAGATAATCCGAGTTGAGTTTATGGACTTAAAGGGGTTGCCAGCTGTAATATCAGCAATGTTGGCCCAGAAATATGTAAGAAAAGGGTGCGAAGCATACCTTGCGTATGTACTTGATGACAAAGAATTAGAAAAGAAACCCGAATCTGTGCTGGTGGTTTGTGAATACCCGGATGTTTTTCCTGAAGAATTACCGGGTTTACCACCTGTTCGGGAGGTAGAGTTTGGTATTGAGCTTGTACTTGGAACTACGCCAATTTCGATAGCTCCGTATCGTATGGCACCAACCGAGTTAAAAGAATTGAAAGCTCAGTTGCAAGAGTTGACGGATAGTGGTTTCGCTCGACCAAGTTTCTCACCTTGGGGTGCACCAGTATTGTTTGTGAAAAAGAAGGACGGAACCATGAGGTTGTGCATTGACTATCGTCAGCTGAATAAAATGACGATAAAGAATAAATATCCGTTACCGCGTATTGATGATTTGTTTGATCAACTAAAGGGAGCCTCAGTGTTTTCAAAGATAGATTTGAGATCGGGTTATTACCAGTTACGAATTCGAGATTCGGATATACCCAAAACTGCTTTCAGAACGAGATATGGCCACTACGAGTTCTTAGTGATGCCGTTTGGGCTCACTAATGCCCCTACGGTATTTATGGATTTGATGAACCGGATCTTCAGACAGTATTTGGACCAGTTCGTAGTTGTGTTCGTTGACGACATCTTGGTCTATTCAAGAGATGAGACCGAACATGCTGAGCACCTGAGATTAGTGTTGCAAATTTTACGGGATAAGCAGTTATATGCTAAGTTCAGTAGTGTGAGTTCTGGTTAAGAGAGGTTAGCTTCTTGCGCCATGTGGTATCTGCATCGGGTATTCGAGTTGACCCGAGCAAAATTTCAGCCATACTTAACTGGAAGCCTCCGAGAAATATTACTAAGGTTCGGAGCTTTTTGGGACTTGCTGGTTACTACCGACGGTTTGTAAAAGGTTTCTCGATGATAGCCTCACTGATGACGAAGCTACTTCAAAAAGATGTTAAGTTCGAATGGAAAGAAAAGTGTCAGAAAAGTTTTGATCAACTGAAAACTTATTTGACCGAAGCTCCAATTCTAGTGCAGCCCGAATCAGGCAAAGAGTTTGTCATTTATAGTGATGCGTCCCTACTTGGGTTAGGTTACGTATTGATGCAAGAAGGTCGAGTTGTGGCCTATGCGTCGAGACAATTAAAGCCACATGAGAAAAATTATCCGACCCATGATCTCGAACTAGCTGCCATCGTATTCGCTTTAAAAATATGGCGACATTACTTATTTGGTGAAAAGTTCCATGTATTTTCGGATCAAAAAAGTCTCAAATATTTGATGACTCAAAGAGACTTAAATCTGCGACAAAGACGTTGGCTCGAGTTGTTAAAGGATTATGAGCTTGTCATTGACTATCACCCGGGAAAAGCTAATGTGGTTGCGGATGCCTTAAGTCGTAAATCACTGTTCGCTTTACGAGCGACGAATGTACACTTGTCTGTTCTACCCGACAATGTGTTAGTAGCTGAATTAAAAGCCAAACCATTATTGATTCCTCAAATTCGTGAGGCTCAGAAAGTCGATGATGAATTGGTTGCAAAACGGGCTGAATGTGTTTCGAATGTGGAATCAGAGTTTCAAGTTGATGATGACGATTGCTTGAGGTTCAGAAATCGTTTGTGTGTTCCAAGAAATTCAGAACTTATTTCTATGATTCTGAACGAAGCTCATTATAGCCGAATGTCGATTCACCCGGGGAGTACGAAAATGTACAACGATCTGAGACGTCAGTTTTGGTGGCATGGTATGAAACGAGACATTTCCGATTTTGTTTCGAAGTGTTTAATATGTCAGCAAGTAAAGGCGGAACATCAAGTGCCTACGGGTTTACTTCAGCCGATCATGATACCTGAATGGAAATGGGATTGAGTCACGATGGATTTTGTGTCTGGGTTGCCACCGTCGACAAGTAAGAAAGATGCGATTTGGGTTGTTGTTGATAGACTGACTAAGTCGGCTCATTTTATCCCCGTACGTACGGATTTTTCATTGGATAACTAGCTGAATTGTATGTTTCTCAGATTGTGAGATTACACGGGGTACCTATTTCTATTGTGTCGGATAGAGATCCGAGATTCACCTCGCGATTTTGGAAGAAATTGCAAGAAGCTTTGGGTACCAAGCGGCACTTTAGCACCGCTTTTCACCCCCAAATCGATGGTCAATCCGAGCGGATAATTCAGATACTTGAGGATATGTTGAGATGTTGCATCCTCGAGTTTAGTGGTTCATGGGAACGGTATTTACCTTTGATTGAATTCGCTTACAACAACAATTTTCAATCAAGTATTAAGATGGCACCTTACGAGGCTTTGTACGGTCGTAAATGCCGTACACCATTGTTTTGGACTGAGCTCGGTGAAAGTAAAATTTTTGGAGTTGATTGATTAAAGATGTTGAACAGAAAGTAAAATAATTCGTAAGAGTCTGAAGGCAGCCACAGATCGCCAGAAGTCGTACGCAGACTTGAAACGAAAAGACATTGAGTATCAGGTGGGAGATAAAGTGTTTCTTAAAGTTTCGCCTTGGAAAAGATACTCAGATTTGGCCGTAAGGGCAAGTTGAGCCCGAGATTCATTGGGCCGTACGAAATCTCCGAACGAGTTGGTCCAGTTGCGTATAGATTGATTTTGCCCCCTGAACTTGAAAAGATTCACGACGTCTTTCATGTTTCGATGCTTCGACGTTATAGATCCGATCCGTCACACGTGATTAATCCATCAGAAGTTAAAATTCAATCTGACTTGAGTTATGAAGAAGAACCGATTCGTATCCTAGCTCGTGAAGTGAAAGAGTTGCGAAACAAAAGGGTTTCGTTAGTAAAAGTGTTATGGCTCAAACACGGTATCGAAGAAGCTACTTGGGAAACCGAGAATTCTATGAAAGAACGATACCCAACCTATTTACCGGTAAGATTTTCGGGACGAAATTTCTTAAGTGGGGGAGTTGTGACAGCCCTAAAGTGACCCTAGTCGGGAAGTGGTTTCGGGGCCACAAAACTGAGTCATAAAAATAATTAGCTGTCATATTTGATGCTTATTATATGTATATATGCATGTGTGAAAATTTCATGTTTGAATTTTGTCAATTGTAAGTGAATTTTATCAATAGACTTATGTGAGAAAATTTAGAAATGTGCTAGGCAAATGTGAAATGCCTATTAATGCATGTTGTGAAAATGATGGGTTTGCATGTCAATTTACCCAAATTTAAGCTTAGTGGCCAGCCATGCTATGAGTGGAAACATGTCACAAACATGTTATGTTAGTGATGTATGTTAGGAAAATAAAATAAGGAGTATGGTAATAAAGAAATGGAAGAAAAAAGGAAGAATGTGTGTGATTGTCTCCCCCCCTATTGCCGTGAGTGGAAGAAAGAAAACAAAAAAAAGTGCTCATCCTTTGGTTCATCCTTGGCCGAAAAGTCTAAGGAAGAAGGAAGGAGTTCTTGCTTCATGTTTGGTTTGGAAGAGGATTAGGAGGAGGTTCGGCCATACTTGTATCTAGATTAAGGTATGTTGATGTTGTGCCATGAGATTCATGCATGTTTTTAGTTGCTAGCTTGAGTTATATTAGCCATGGTTCAATCTTTGCTATGTCATGGGGATGATATTCGGCCAAGGTGGATTTTGTGTTAATGTCATTGCATGCTAAATGTGAGCTTGTTAATGATACATGTGATGGTGGATTGATTAACTCTTGGATTTTCTTTTTAGCATTTTTGAGTGAGACATTAAGTTCTTTGTTTAACCATGATCAAAATTGAAATGGTAAGGTATTGTGATGTATTCGGCCATGGTATATCCATAAGTATGATTTATGCTTATTGCATGGTAGGTAAGATTTGTGTTTTGGATTTATGTTTATGTTTGGTTATAATCAGCCTTGTGATTCGCTCTTACACACACACACACATATATATGTCTGCACATGATGTATTGGCATGACATATATAATATCTCAAGGTATTATTTTCATATGATGGTGTTTCGGTTATGGAGTAAATGATAGATGCGTATTGAGTTATAATATGTAATGCATTAGTTAGTAAAATGTATGCCGTTTGTGTGTGGTATTAAGTATATAATTGGCCTTAACATAAACATGCATATTCGGCCACATGAATAAGTACATAGGTTGATGTGTTTGTTCGGCCATAGGTAAGCATATTGAAGGATTTATCTTGACTTAGAAAATTCGGCTAAGGAGAATACTAACTAATGTGTTGAGTTTGATTCATGATTCCGTACATATGTGACTTTGATGTCTAATGAATTATATATGGCTAAGTACCTGAGTTCCTCTTTTCGATGCTCAAATGATTAAATCAATTTATTTGTTAAATTAAGCTCAAGAGCAAAGGGAACTAAATCGATAAAGGGAAGGAAAAAGTGGTCGAATAGCCATCAAAATCGTTCGACAACATCCGAGGTAAGTTTTCGAGTAATGGAACTTAGATTATGATTTGATTAGATCATATTTTAAGCGAATCAAAATCATGCTCTTTGTATGTGGCTATTGAGCCGAAATTGCAAGAGTGATAAGTGTCTTGTGTTTGAGTTTTGCTAATGAAAATGAAATACGAATGTGTCATGATTTATTGTTAAATGTGCATGGTTATTCGAATGATGTCCGGGCTAAGTCCCGAAGGCTTTGTGCTAAGTGACCATATCCGGACTAAGATCCGAAGGCTTTGGCTTTGGTGCGAGTTACTAATCCGGGTTAAGTCCCGAAGGCATTTGTGGCAAGTTACTATAACCGGGCTATGTCCCGAAGGCATTTGAACGAGTAGCTATATCCGGTTAAATTCCGAAGGTACGTGATTCAGGATGAACGATCTTGCTGTAAAAATTTCAGTTAATACGCTTGTAACATCCCAACATTGAGGTATGTTTCGTATGTGCTTTGAATTAGTTGAGCCCTTACAAATAAGTATTCGCTCAGTTGATAAATGAGCTACCGGCCTTTGGCTAAGTTGATCTTTGTGTATGAATATAAGGGTTCGTTATGTGAAGTAAGTATGATATTGAAAATTTGTGCATATGAAATTATCTTTTAGCTACATGAATGCTATACTTTGGTTGTGTCTAAATTCTTTGCTCAAAACTTACTAAGCATTTATGCTTACTCTGTTTCTTTGATTCTCTGTTTTATAGATTTTGGTTCTTCAGCTATCGGACTCGGATTTTGAAGTCGAGTCGCCCACACTATCAAAGCTCCTTTTGGTATACTTTTGGTTGAACTTTGAAATGGCATGTATAGGACTACCATTTTTGTTTGGGTCATGGACCCTTTGGATTTGTATATTTTGGATAGCCATGCAAAATGGCTTATATATGTTTGAGCATAATGTTATAATCATTTGGAATGGATATGGTTATTGAGAGGTGTGGATATGCTTAACAAGGATTGGCCATAGAATGGTTAATCACTATCATAATTTGTGCTATTTATGCTAAAAGGCTAGTTGAATCATGGAAACTATGAAATAGGTAAAGTCTACCTTAAAGGCAGATGCTGACAGCCAGCAGTGATGTAGATTTGAAAATCACTAAAATAGTAGGAATGGAATTAAATAGTGAATAAATTATTTAAACTAACCTTGATGAATCTATTTTCATAG